>NC_089816.1:5551892-5851892 GCF_029633855.1 Hoplias malabaricus
AATTATCTGTGGGAGGAATAAGACAGATGTTTTTAAGGCACTGTGCATTGTAAAAAGTGAATAAGGAAATGTGGGGGAGGGTAATAAAAGGTTTATATTATTATCTATGAGTAAATGTCATTCATTCTGTCATTATCTGACACCACTTCATCCTAGTGAGGATAAACAAGTGGGGCAGTACCTGTGAATTTTTTGGGCACAAAACAGGAACTCACCGGACAGGGTTCCAGTTAATCACAGGAAATCACACACTCACAGAGTGACGCAGTCTTACACACACACACACACCTATGGGCAATTTCACACAACCAGTCAACCTACCAACGTGTGGGAGGAAATCGTAGCACCCAGAGTAAAGAAGAGGATTAATTAAGATACTGATGATGTACGTTTAGTTTTGATGAACCATGTGACTCCAGTTCATTCCAGACCTAATGAATTGAGCTCTGCGATTCCATCAAATGCAGTTCCACCACTATACAGCCCATTGCTGAAAGATTTTATACCCCTTTAGCCCACACATGGCACATATATGCAGCTGCTCCAGAGCATTATATCCTATTAGCAAAGCTTTTTCAAGGAAATCAAGTATGCTCAGTGTTTGCACAGCCTTTTTCCACGAGTCCCCTATAAAACTACTCTATTCATCAGATATAGAAGATGTCTATAAACATATGGACATATAAAATGCAATATTTAACATAAATAAGTTAAGTTAATAACAAAAATAAGTTCTTACTTGCTGTAACTGTGATGTTTTCCAAGTCCCCGATGTCAGTAATGGCCTGCTCACATTTGGACATGTCTGGCGGAGCCCAAATCGCCAAATCTGTCCTGCCATCCAACTTACTGAGAAAGAAAATATTGCTAAGCAATATTTCTAATATTCTAATTTTTAATTCTAATATTACATCTAATATTTCTAATATTTCATGTGCATTTTATCTTGAAAAAATGTATTTCAGAGCTTCTCCGTAGAGCCCATATACTGAGAGCAAACATCATTGAAAGCCTGCACAAACAACAGAGCTCCATAAAATAAATTGCCTTTATCTTAAGAGTTATTACATTTATATTATCTTCACCTATCTGTGGATTAATATTTGAGTTAGCAGTTTGACTTTACACATTATCTTTAAGTATAAATGTTCAATGAGGATATTGCTTGCCTTAACCCTATGAAAAGAACTATGAATCAGTCTAGTGTGCTGCAGACTATGTGTAGAGAATATGATGCATAAAATAAAGTCCTCTGCTTTAGCGTCTCTGTGGGAAAAAAACATGTTAATGCCATCTACACCACTGAAATTATACAGTAGTAAAGAAATGTCTTTATTATTAGATATTGCACTTCATCATAGGCGAATAATCAGTACACGCCATGACCAAACATTTGTGGACATCTACTTATTCAACATTTATTCTGAACTCAAGGCTATTAACAGGGAATTGGTTCTCCTTTTGCTGCAATAAATTTTTACTAAGCATGGTAACCAGCTTAGAAAACATCAATCAACTAGATGCATCAAGCAACCTGCTAGAGGACAGTCTATTTTGTTTTATTAATTTCTATGTCGATTATACAAGCTATGAAAAAAACAATTTAAAATCTGTGTCTAAAAAGGAAGCAACTTCCAGTAGCTGATTTCTCTAATTAAACATTAAGCATTGTGTTCATACTGCAGAAGACATAAACACAGCTTTAAATGAAAACATATACAGTATAATGGTGTATTTTTTACAGAAGCCCTGAATGGCAACGTGAAAAAAAAAAAGTTTAAAGTATTTTCCTAAGACCTACTAGTGTAGTGCACCCGAAAAAAGAATTTGAGGGAAAAAAAATGCTTTTGATGGCTAAAATTGTACAAGTGATGCTAGAAATATTTTTCAACAGTTTTTGGTGTGTATAACAGGCAGAAAAAATAAATAATGTGAAACTTAGTCTCAGGAACATACATTAAACTATTTTTTTTTTCACCTTGACCTTCAGGGCTTCCGTAATATTTCTTACCAGAGTCTTGTAGCAGATTCATGACCCTTCTGACACTTCATTTCGTATATGTCCTGAGCTGCGATGGACGGCCATTGGTACAGACCATAAACTGTTTGAGTGGTATCATCTGGACACAGCCCAGGTTCTGTGCAAATAAATAAAATGCTTAAAATCGACCTGTACGTGTCGAGAGCTGGCTTTTACAACTTCTAATCATTTGCTGCTGTTTTTTTTTTCTATATTGCAGTCACTTTAACAGACAGAAGATGGGACATATGGGTCAGTCAGGAGATGTGTCAGTGTCAGAACACATTGAATTCTGATATTTTATAATATTAATATTAATAATATTAATTAAGGCAACCCAGTAACAAACTACAAACCCACTTAAAATTGGGAAATTGGGAAACAGTCTATGTCTAAATTGAAACAGAATTCATTTCATTCATTTATTTATTCCTTGATTCATTGTCAGTTATCCATGTAAACACACACACTGGCCACTTTATTAGAAACAGACAGGTTCACTGTAGTTTCATAAAGTACAGATAGATGCAGTGCTTGCTGTGCATTAGCCTATGGTCATTTTTTGTTTAGTGCACCACTCTTAAGCAAGCAGTGGAACTGCCAGTGTCATTAATAAACAAATAAATAGCATAACCCTAAGGTGGACTTATAAGGTGGTGTTCATATAGAGGCCACTTATTGTAAAGTAATGGTATGTGCTTATTGCTGGGGAGGATAATTTCTGTCATATATGGCACACATATACAGTAAATAAGACCTACCTATGCTTTTGATGCTGATTTCATCATTTGGGACATGGATTGTGATTGAACCATTGGAAAATCCTTTAGATAATAGGTCAAAAATTAGTCTTCCAGTTTCAGAGACATTCACCGGAGCCTTATCCTGGACATGGAAGGTGCAGCCATATCTGCGACACACACAAAATCATCTCCCTGTTTTAATTATTGGATTGTTCATCACCACCACAGGACAGCTTAGACATCACTGTTTTAAATATAAATTACCTGGAGTCTAGCAAAGATGTGCTTCGGCCATTGCGTCTGGATCGTTGATATGCCCAAGGAAAAACAATTTGAGAAGATAGTAAACCATGCAGGTATACTGATAATACACACTGTCAATCTCAATCAAGACCAGTTTTTTATAAACTAGGATACATATCCAAATACATGCCCAAATGTTTGTAGACACCCTTTCTGATGAGTGATTTCTATTTCTATCTCTCTTTTTTTAATAGGTTTGGGATGAATTGGAGTGGTATTAGGGATCCAGAATTAATCACCTGGGCGGCACGGTGGCGCATCAGGTAGTGTCGCAGTCACACAGCTCCAGGGGCCTGGAGGTTGTGGGTTCGATTCCCGCTCCGGGTGACTGTCTGTGAGGAGTTGGTGTGTTCTCCCCGTGTCTGCGGGGGTTTCCTCCGGGTGCTCCGGTTTCCTCCCACAGTCCAAAAACACACGTTGCAGGTGGATTGGTGACTCAAAAATGTCCGTGTGTGTGTTGCCCTGTGAAGGACCTGCGCCACCTCCAGGGTGTATTCCCACCTTGTGCCCAATGATTCCAGGTAGGCTCTGGACCCACCGCGACCCTGAACTGGATAAGGGTTACAGATAATGAATGAATGAATGAATGAATGAACTAATCACCTACATCAGGACCTGTAACTCTTGTGAAAAAAAAAAATGCCTTCAGATCCTCACATGCTACCTTTTATGAAAAAAAAAATTTCGGATACGCGGGTGTCCAAAAACGTTTGGCCATTTAGTCTACATAACGTGGTCACCACTTACTTAGGAGTTGATGTTAGCTCAAAATTCAGAACTGTCATATGACCACTTTCTTCTAACGTGACTTGAAGCTAGAGGACGTGAGAAAGAACTGCAATAAGAAGTCTGTGTAAAACCAGTAAATATGTTTTTCCAATATGCGTATATGTGTGTGTCCATTTACCCAGTGCTGCAGTGACTCAGTGGGGTTCTCTACAGAACCATTCATTGTGAGGTTCATATAAACTCTATAAAAAGTGTCCATAAAATCTGAAAAAAAAAAGGTGGGGGAACAGAGTTATTAAACATTTTTTAAAGAATGATATTTCCCTACGAAGCAGTAGTTAAAAGTAACACTTGCCTGTCACAGAAGAGTTCAAATATGTTCCAGGAATATTGGCTGTTAGTGTAAAATAAGAAAAACTGAAGTTATGAAGCTTCGTGGGAAAAAGGAAGAGCAGATTAACAGATATTAAAACCATTAGTTTCACCAGATGGTGCAGTGGTTCCCTTCAAATCTCTCTTAACTCTCTCTTTATTTCACATACGCACACACACACACACACCTACCGACTGGGAGGATGTTAAGAGAGGCTGGATCAGTCTGGAGAGTGTGGTCTGTGTGGTTGTAGGTGAGTAATAACAGTGTCCACAGCTCCATCTGAGTCTCATCTACAGCAGCCTGAGGGCCCACTGTCACAAACACCAGGCAGGTGAACCTTACAACACAGCAGTGTTTTAGAAGAGAGGAGTGCATGTGTAGAGAAGAATCACACTGATATATTTCTTCTGTGTTATGGTTGTGTATTAACTGAGAAATTCTGTTTACCATTCTTCTTTGGACGATGCATTTCTGGTCACCTACAAAGGAGCATAATATTGTATTTACATGTATCAGGTCTGGCCGGACTCACAGTGTGCACATCCATAGCATTAAAATGATCTCCTTGTTTCTACACTCAATGTCCATGTTATAAACTCTACCTACCATAGAGGATCAACTGTAGCTCTACAATTACAGACAGTAGTATGTAGCTCTTCATATACCTTTAGCCCCCTTTCAACCTGTTTTTCATCTGTCAGAAATCTGTGACAAATGTGTAAAGATTCCAGGGTGACTAACACAACTTGTGAAGCATCAGATGAGCTACTGTCCCTACATTTGCATTTTTAAAATCAAGGTGGGTTTGTCTAATACAGTGACTAGGTGACTACTGAGTGGCCAACATTTAAACACGCCAAAAGTACAATGTGTCTGATCCACTCATACCATCAGCTGTCACTGCAGTTCTGAGAGTGACCCACCACCCAAATAACACCTGTTCTGTGCTAGTCCTCTGCAGGTTCTGTGCACTGAAGAACAAGGCAATATGTGGAAAACAAATTACAGAGAACAATACTACAAGGAAAAAAAGGTAGTCATTTTAATGTCATGGGTGATCTCTATATTTCATTCTGAAAGCTTTCAGTGTGTTTTTTTAGTTCATGTTACCGTACTTTCATTTCATTGTTGTGTCCACACAGGATACAGTCTGTCTTCTTTGTGTGACTAATTTTAAACACAAACAAAAAATATATCAGTGTCTATATATGTATATATGTAGATGCTCAGTTATTAATACTGGTAATCCACTAAACCATAATAACAAAAAAGGAAAGTAAAATAGACTGTTTCTGCAATTAATAACACTGCATAAACCTCATATATGCAGCACATGAAATATAAATAATTATTTTTTAAAAATCTGAAAAATCCTGCATATAATAAGAGGACTTCAAAGATGCAATAATATATTTAGGACATTATGATAGATCTGTTATTACCTAAGCCTTGACAGGAAAACAGTATTAACAATTGTTTCCAGAGGTAAAATTCCCCGCAGCTGAAAAATTAGGAAAAGGCAAATGTTAACATCATCCGTAATATTAGAAATGCTGCTACAAAAACGGTCAAATTTGTTGTTATTTTTCTTACCCATTTCACAACAATCTCCTTGGACTCATTCCCAGTCAGGTCACCACCTATCTTTTGTATGATAGATAACTTCATACTTATTTTATACTTTGACCATTCTGTAATTGAGATCATTTGAGAAATGTTAACCTGTAAGTAATGCTTCATTTACAGTGATAGGTAGAAAACTGGATAAAAGTATGCAAATAATATGAGTTGCAGCCATTCGTAAACCCTTAAATATGTAATACAGTCTAAGAATGCAAGCGTACATTTAAATAATAAAGATCAAAATCAAAGGAAAATAAATGTGGAAAAAGAATAAAACAAAATAATAATTTTAAAAACAATGCAAGACCTAGTAAACGACACTTAAAGCTTTCATGTTTGACAGAGAACAGAAAATCTAGCCCTCATGTTGCTCCACTGTGAGAAGACAACTGAGTAAGATGGGTTTGAAAGTACACTATTTTGCCAAAAGTATTTGCTCATCTGCCTTTGCAAGCATAT
The DNA here is from genome assembly GCF_029633855.1 of Hoplias malabaricus. Taxonomy (NCBI): domain Eukaryota; kingdom Metazoa; phylum Chordata; class Actinopteri; order Characiformes; family Erythrinidae; genus Hoplias; species Hoplias malabaricus. The sequence continues at coordinate 5,558,146 of NC_089816.1, forward strand.
GAATTTGAGTTACATTAATTCATTCATTGTCTGTATGCGCTTATCCAGTTCTGGGTTGTGGTGAGTCCGGAGCCTACCCAGAATCACTGGGTGCAAGGCATTAACACACCCTAGAGGGGGTGCCAGTCCTTTGCAGGGCGACACAAACTCAAACATTCACACCTATGGACACTTTTGAGTCGTCAATCCATCTACTGACGTGTGTTTGGAGGAAACCGGAGCACCGGGAAGAAACCCACGCAGACACAGGGAGAACACACCATACTCCTCACAGACAGTCACCTGGAGGAAACCCACGCAGACACAGGGAGAACACACCACATTCCTCACAAACAGTCACCCGGAGGAAACCCACGCAGACACGGGGAGAACACACGACACTCCTCACAGACAGTCACCTGGAGGAAACTCACGCAGACACAGGGAGAACACACCACACTCCTCACAGACAGTCACCCGGAGGAAACCCACGCAGACACAGGGAGAACACACCACACTCCTCACAGACAGTCACCCGGAGGAAACCCACGCAGACACAGGGAGAACACACCACACTCTTCACAGACAGTCACCCGGAGGAAACCCACGCAGACACAGGGAGAACACACCACACTCCTCACAGACAGTCACCCGGAGGAAACCCACGCAGACACAGGGAGAATACACCACACTCCTCACAGACAGTCACCCTGAGGAAATCTGGAGGTCTGTAACAACAGTCTTGGCAGAAAGTTGGCGACCTGATGCTCACCATGCACCTCAGCATCTGCTGACCACACTTAGTCATTATACGTGAACTACCAGAGTTGCTGTCATTCGTGGCTGAGTTGCTTCCATTAAGTAACAAGGAAATTTAATGACTAGACATTGTGTTACACAAGTGGCATCCTATCATTTACCATGCTAGAATTCACTGCGCTCCTGAGAACTGTTTGTAGATGCAGTCTGCATTACTAGGTGCTTGGTTTACACCCCTGTGGCCATGGAAGTGAATGAAACACCTGAAATCATTTATTTGGATGAGTGAGTGAATACTTTTGGCAATATAGTCTATGTTGAAGTATTCAGAAGCTATTTAATAAGAAAATTAAACAGAACCTCCTGGTATGTCACTGTCCAATAAAAAAAACAAGATTCTCCATTTTTGTGGGTTTTTTAGTTTATTACATCATTTGAACACAGCAGCTGTCCTTCACACTGTGTGAAAATTTCATGACGAATGAATTGGAATGGAGATATGTTTTTCATTGGACAGCGACAATATATGACAACTTTAACTTCAGGAAGTATGTTTGTGTCATAAATATTTTAGGAACCTTTCATATACAATATAGAGTTATATATATATATATAGGCTTAACTTACTGCACTTGAGGATAGGGTCTTTGATTGGCATGCAGCCGTGGTACTCCCAGTCCTTCATGCTCCACGTCACAATGTCTCCACTCACACACTTCAGTGTGTTGAGCTGTTCCAGGCTCATTTCCTGTCTCCACATGCGGAACATGGCTATGTCCCCCATGAAGTTAGTCCCTGTTTCAATATGCATAATTCCACCAGTAAAACTGTGGGCAACCCCCAGAGTGAGTGTGCCATTTGGGGCCAGTTGGTTGGGCATTGAGTCATTTAAATTAAAATTGACCACTGTTCCATTGAAAATAACCTGGAAGACTCTGTTGCGGTTTGACCATGTTAAACAAACAGTGACCCACTTGTGAAGAGGCAGGTCATAAGCAACTGTCCACTGTGTTCCAAAAAGCCAGGCCTTCAAATTGCCCCTCTTTCCAGTCAAGCCCAGCTCAGTACTTAAATTGCCTGGCTTCTTGTACACAAAGGCAGTCCAGGCAGAGGTGGAAATCCGTCGCCAGAGGTCAACACACACCGTCAATTCATCTAAAGGTGGCACAGTGCAGGTTTTGCTCAGCTGCCAATAACATGAATGACTAAGGACGGTCACCTTCTGAGCCCACAGGCTTGGATTGGTGGAAGCTGAAGGACAAAAATTATCAAAACATCTGGTTATAAAAACAAAGTATGATCATTAAGACATTAAGACTTATTTTAATATTATGCTGTATCCTTTGAAAAAATTTCAGAGTACAGAAAAAAACATCAATAAAATAACTGAACCCTTAAAGGTAAAACGTAATTTTTAATTCCCTCTGACCAACGCTTAGACCCCTAATCTATCTCAAAATATTTAGGAGGCATTTTGTAAAATAAAATCTGTTTATACCTTAAACATGGATTAAATGTATCTCTACAGCTTTGCTATTATTCATTACATTAATCCTTTAATTACATTCATTAATATTTTTGGTAACACTTTAAATTACAGCCCACTAATTACTGGGTGAGTACAGAGTAAGTTCCTGTTCAGGAAGCCATAAGATAAAATAAGTACTGAGTAAGCAAAGGGTATGATGCTAGAAATATGTGCTTATTACTGGGAATATAATATTACTGGGTAAATAAGGTATGTAACTATTTTCTGAATTCATTGTACTTCTCAGCATAATTATAGATTATTCAATTGAATTAAAAGTACGACAGTTTATGCAACTGACTATTACTGTCCTTTTTATTTATAAACAAGTAAAGAAGCTACTATTCAGAATTCACTGTATTTCTGAATGTAATTGTAGATCCATAGAAAATGGAAGAAAACACTGATGCATATTCCCTGCTGTACCCTGTGAGCAGAAGAGAAACACCCAGTTCATCATTAGTCACAACTACGTACCTATAATGACTAATGCTCACGACATATAGTTTAAAACATGTAAAATATCTTATAAGTGTGTGATGATGATTGGCGAGGTAAATCACACGTCCTGAACCTAATGAGTACAAAGCACCATGAAACTCTGCTAGTGCCTGTAATGAAAGTAGCTGACCATGTCCTTCATGTGCACTGTAAATAGATTTAAAGGATCCATAATTACATTCAGAACTACAGTGTATTCCAAATAGTAGCTGCATTCCTTATTTATAAAAAATAACAGTGATAGTCACTTGCATAAACTCTCATACTTTTAATTCAATTTTATAATCTATAATTATGCTGAGAAGTACAGTGGAATTCGGAACGTAGTTAGTACTACATGCCTTATTTGTTTGTAAAATACCAGTAATAACCACATATTTCTAGTATCATACCCTTTACTTAGTACAATTTTTTTGATCTCACAGCTTTCTTAACAGGTGCTTACTCTGTACTTACAGCGTACCCTATTTGTAAAATGTTTGTAAGATACCCAGTAATAACCACTTATTTCTACTAGCATACTTTTTACTTACTCAGTGCTTATTTTATTTTACAGCTTACTTAACAGGTACTTTCTCCGTATTCACCCAGTAATTAGCGGACTGTAATTTAAACCATTACCTTATTACAGTCTTTAATATAAAATATTGAATAACACCCCCTTTGTGAAGCAGTGGCCAAACGTGAGTATTTTATATTTTTTAAGAGATTTTGCACCTAAACATTAAATTATATACTCTAACTACAGTTGCTAATGGTAAAGCTTTGAGGGTACCATCCTAGTGACATATTTATTCATTGTCTGGAACACACCCTGGAGGGGACACCAGTCCTTCACATGGTGACACACACTCACACATAAGAGCACTTCTGAGTCAGCAGTCCATCTACCAACATGTGTTTTTGAACAGTGGGAGGAACCTGAGCACCTGGAGGAAACCAACACAGACACGGGGAGAATACACTAAACTCCTCACAGACAGTCACCCGGAACGGGGCTTGAACCCTCAACCCCAGACCCAGGACGATGGAGCTGTGTGACATCGACACTACCTGCGGCACCACCATGACGCCCTAACTTGAGTTACATTCCATTATCAATCTATGAGGGTCACCTGGAGCAGGGCTCAAACCCACAACCACAAGACCCTGGAGCCGTGTGACCGTGACACGACCTGCTGCTTCACCATGTCATCCTCTTCCTTTTTACCACAAGGTCTGAGTTTTTTACTTTTCCACAGTGGGGTAAGTGGCAATGTGGAAGGGCTAACTGCAATATTACATTAAAATACTATAAGTGAACTTAATTAAACTCACCTGAACACGAGTGACAACTCCCACATATCCATATGTACACAATAAATGGAAGAAATATCCTAATTTTGCCCATGGTAGCTGTAAAGGAAAAAAAGACTGTATTCTTCTTGCTACACGGTAAAGAGGAGACATCATATAGTGTAAGAGTAGTAGTAGCTGAAGAATTAATGAATATGAATTCTTTATACATACATCTAATACATAAGCAAATCCGTTCAAATTGTGTGTTAAATCATGATTGTTATAGGAGCCATTCTAAGTGTTCACTGCCTTTAAAATCAACCTCAAATGTGTACATTTTTGAGATGATATATTAATATTAAACCACATTGAATGTCTTTGTGTACTTCTCAAAAAAAGTAAACAATGATGGAAATCCTCTTTTAAGACAAGTAACTCTTTAATAGGCCTCCAGTTTAAGGAATATTAAAGGATCTTCATATTACATATTAAAACGTATTCATATTTTGTTATTGTTCATCAATGAACAGAAATGGAATATATTAATTAGCTACAATTAATATGCAACTATTTAAATAACTGTTTATGGTTAATGGTGGTTATTTGACAACACAGATTCCTAACTTTTTCAGAAATTGTCATAAAAATCCATTTAGATTAAAACAGATAATGGATGTTAATTTGGTTGATTTTATGAATATTACAAAATGTGTATAAGTTCATAAAATCATAACAATTTTATAATGTTTTATAGTACAGTTACATAATTATTGCATTTACAGTGAAAGTCATATTACTTACTGTATTGTCTCTGATATTTGCCCAGGAACATGAGGAAACCATGTCAAGAAAGTCAATTAAATCATATTCATCCAGTGCAACTTAGAAATCCATGTGGTCAAAATATAGTCTATAGGTCAGATGGAGAATTTAATGCTGTGTTTATGATCTGTGTCACGAAGTGCAGTGGAAGTTCTGGACCTTTATTCACTATGACCAGAGGCCACACCCACGTTCACCTAGGAGTTATACATTAAACAGGTGAGGCAATAAACTTAATAATCAGCATCAGTGAAGTGATTTGTGTCATTTTAAAATACGTTTGCCTTTAAATACAATGTGAGTGCACAATGGGTATGCTTAAAAATGTAAAACCTCTGGCAACATAATTTGTAAAGGATGATTCCTGTGATTTGCTCTGGATTGGCACCCTGTCCAATGAGTATTCCTGCCTTGAGCCCAATGATTCCAGGTAGGCTCCAAACCCTGATCAAGATAAAGCAATTGAAGAAATGAATAAATGTGTGCTTTCTGTACTGTAGATGCATTTCAGAGGAAAATGAAGCTGCTCACAGGAAAAAACTATTGAGAAATCAGCCACAGTTGAGATATACACCTCCTACACAAGGCAATATGAGTTTCTTCAGAACAAAGGGCATGATAAAAGATAAGCAAAAACAAGGTTGTAGTTGTAAAACGTTGTACCATATACAGTACTGCACAAAAGACAGCTATCAAAATACTTTCGAAATGTCTGACAGCAGTAAATGAGGTTTAATTTGTAACAGGCCTTAGAGAGATGCATTGCTCGTTTTTAATTACGACAATGGAACAGTAGTAATACGTTGATGATGTGTTGTTGTATTTAAAAGTGTTATTATATTTAAAAATATGCATCCACGGCTGATGTGCCCTTGAGCAAGACACCAAACCCACAACTGCTCCCAGGGTGCTGGAGATGGCTGCCCACCCCTCTGGGTGTGTGTTCATAGGCTCTAGTGCACTAGAGTGTGTGTGTGTTCACTACCACTGATGGGTTAAATGCAAAATGCAAAGGCACATTTTGTTGTATGTTGTACAATGACAAATAATTCCACATATTTATATATACAATACATATATTATTTAATGAGAACACAAATATGTTGTCTCTTTCCAACAGGTAAAAAAGCATCACAGCCCCATGTTCCCATTTAAATAACTTTAATATCTACTGAATACAGGATGGACCATTTTCTGTGAGGACTCCAAGCACCATTGTGCTACACACCTCAGCCAAACGTTTTACTGGAGACCAGCAATTGCTGGACTTGTTCAACTCCATCAACAACCTACTGTTGTTGTTGTTGTTGTTGTCCAACCGTCTGCTCTCATGAGGAGTTGCCACAATGTAAAGTGGAACATTTTTTTTTTTTGCAGATGTCCTTCCTGATGCAGACCTCCCATTACACCCAGGTTTAAGACTGGCATCAGGAAAGTACTCCAGCACAAGCCATCAACAGTACTTAATTTAATATGGTCTATTTTAATTAAATGGATACTGTGCTTCCTTGAGGAGAGCTTTGGAAATAGTCACACCAACCCACGCACATGTGAAATCACAATCTGTTTATTGGTGCATAAATATTTTCATGAAAAGAGCCATCTCCTCATACTGGGGATTTGTTGCATTCTTCCCCTTTGAGAAGACAGCGCTGTGGGTCTGAAAGAATATGGAGCTGTCAGGATTCCTGCAGGTAGAGAAACAGAAATACACAAAAGAAAAAAAAAATGCAGGTCGACAGAAAACAGCTGTAGATTTGTTATGGCTTTGTACTGGCTTTTAAAAAATAAATTGAAAAAAGGGCCAAACTGACAATGTAATTTGAAGAGAATAAACTTACAAGAACTTCAGAAAGATGCAGTTATTGCATGGCTAGATTTTATTGGTTGGTTATTAGGGTTAAGGATAAGCTCTGAGCTTAATATAATAATTTGATTGCTTATCACACAACTATATAAGCCTATTTAAAAATGTATTGCTGAAATGTGTGAGATCCAGCTGCCAGAGTTATACAGGGTGGAGGACGTTATCTATGAGATAGTGGGTTTATAGCCTTCACAAAATAATCACTGCTACAAAATTTATGTGTATGGCTGTGGAGCAGGATGTTTTCTTATGTACCGCAAACAGTACTGGACTGTTCCTGCCAAAGTGCTTAGACCACAGCAAGTGATATAGGGTTTTTCTCAAACAAATCTAATTAGATTTTCCTGTGCAGCGGGGAACCGACCCTGTGTGTTTGTGCATGGTAGTGTAGAAATAATTGATCATCATTGGAGAAAACTGTCAGTTTGCTCTCATTATGACTCATAAAGGATTTTTACTGAGTAACTTTCCAGCAATTAATGGGCCCCATGAGCCCATTTTAAGTTTCCTGCAGCTAGTGAGTGTTGAGGTTTAACCTTAGACAAACCCATGGTGGTGTAAAGAGCTTTTCTCACAGTCAACCCTATGGTGACCTCCCGTAACCGATACTAGGAAGATGCTTGTTAGCCCACTCCTGGTCAGTACTGGGTTTCCACCAGTCAACTTCACAGTGGCCTACAATAGTTCAGACCACTCTGGGCCTGTGTCCACTAGCCCACTTCTGGCCCTTGTGGGTTCAGAGTGCACAATGCACCAATTTACAATGACTTTTAAAATTAATTAATTTAGACCAAGAGAGGAGGGAGCATGGATAACCTATTTCTGTAGGGGAGGGCGGGACTAGTTTGTGAACGAAACTTCTCGAAGTTCTGTGTAAGCTCTAGAAAAACAAAATGCCGGACGTTTGTGAAATTCCGGCCGGACATTTTTTTACGTCTAAAAAAGAGGACATGTCCGGGTAAAAGAGGACGTCTGGTCACCTTAGACAGGAGAAATGGGGAGATCATTAAATAAGAACATTCCCTTGTGATAATTACACATATTAAACTTTACTGCGACTCTAACTATTTATTTTTTTTATAAAAATATTAAAAACACTAGATAAAATAACAATTATAGATTTTCTGTGTACGTATTGACAAGTCAATTATAAGTTGTACAAATACAGCCAAATGGGGTTAGAACCTGTTGTGTATGACTTCTCAGCATAGTACTTTACCACGTATTCAGGACGTTCTTTCATCTCATGTGTATCTCTCACCATCATCTCATCTCTCTGTGTAACACATGCACAAAGACAATCAATTTTCAACGAATACAAAGGGGGGTAATGTGAGTTTCCCTTTCGTCCGTTAGAGGGCACCATTCCTCTTCAACAGACGCTAATTGAGCCATACCAGTGCAGCTTTATGTATCTACTAGAAAAGGTAAATAGAGGAAGACTCACTGGTCACTATAAACAGCTAAATCTATGTGTGTGTATTATTAAACGCATGTGTTGTATCTAAGTGGCAATTTGAGTAACCTAGAACAACAAACAACTACAGCTTTATCAAACACTTTGAACCTGTGAGCTGCAGTCTGTAATTGCACACCTGTATAGTGGATCTATAGGTATATTTACCTCATACAGTGGGTAATGAGTGTAAGATTAGTGTAGAATTACAAGAGCAGTTCACCTGACCTGAGACAATCTGTATTAACCCCTAACTGCAAAGCAGAGTTTCCAGAATGGAAACAATAACTCATCCTAATTACCCCACATTCAATCTTTCTGATGATGACTTCATTAACGTTTTTCCATTTACTATTATTTTTTTAATATAGTAAGATTCAAACAAAATTTAAAGTTCAAGATTTGCTGTAATCTCCCCCTCAAAAAACTGTCCAGCCTTGTGAAAGGAACTGTTTATACTAAGAGCTGGAGCTACATTCAACCCCATAATATTAATGCATTATACAACAGTAATATGCTATCTTCTTTTTTTCCCTGGTTAGGCTAACACTGATTAATCAGGCTCATCATGTCAGCAATAGCTCCACTCCATCTGAAGTGGACACAGAGAGAGTGGCTCCTCAGGTCAGGAAGGCAGATGGGGCCTTGTCTGAGTGAACAGAACTACTCAAAGAGGCCCTTCTGGAATTTAATGCAAATATGAGAAACCATATTCTGTTACTTCCTTTGCCATAGTGTCTACAGTAATATTTCTTGTTCCTTTCATTACCTTAAATATAGAGATTTCAAATTTCTCAGTCACTTTGAAGCATTTCTCAGATCTGAACTGAATTTCTCGAAATTACTTGTTGAAACTCCACATCATCTAATTACTTGTGTATCTTATAAAAACAGTTTCAGCTTTATTCTGAATAAACAGAACATGTGTTTGTTAATCATGCAGATGATTCTGAACAGCTCTCAGCTCTTTCTTATGTCATAAATTGCTTTTATCATGTTGATCAGAATGTATTAGACTGGTTCTCTGTTGAACAGTTCAACCCCCCAAAAAAACTATGCCTGTTGTCATGAGCTGTGAAGAATTCATTCATTATCTGTAACCCTTATCCAGTTCAGGGTCACGGTGGGTCCAGAGCCTACCTGGAATCATTGGGCGCAAGGCAGGAATACACCCTGGAGGGGGCGCCAGTCCTTTACAGGGCAACACAGACATACATTCACGGACACTTTTTGAGTCACCAATCTACCTACCAACGTGTTTTTGGACTGTGGGAGGAAACCGGAGCACCCGGAGGAAACCCACGCCGATACGGGGAAAACACACCAACTCCTCACAGACAGTCACCCGGAGCAGGAATCGAACCCACAACCTCCAGGCCCCTGGAGCTGTGTGACTGCAACACTACCTGCTGTGCCACCATGCCTCCATAGCTGTGAAGAATATTTTATACATTTCTATTAGACATTTTTTTGTAAATATCTACTGGACTGATGATTAGCTCTCAAGTGGATCATGGCTTTAAAAGAAGGGGAGTGTTTGAAGCTTTTGATTAACCAGTGATCAAAAAGTTTTCTAAAATACCTTAGAGGTGCATCTCGTGAACCTTCAAAAGCATGTGAGGACATTACAGCTGATGCCTGTAAAGGCTGGATAAGATTCAAAATTATTATTTCCGCACTGCATTGCAAGGAAAGATATCCAATGTGATGTCAATGAGAATCTGTGGCCTGACAGAGAGGAGGATCAGGAGGTCTAGAAAGATTGTCACTGACCAGTAAAACTACAAACAGTAAAAGGTATGAACCTTTCAAGTTTTTTTCAGTCAAGCTTCCATGTACATTACAGCTTTTCTCAATCACTTTGGAGAATTTCTCAGATCAGAATCTGAAATATAAACATGAGAAACTCCCTTGAGGCAGAGATGTAGATATAGAGCTGCCTGGGGAATTACACTGGAGTCTCTCTAGGCCTCTGACACTCCTGTCTGTCGGGCCACAGATTATCATCAACATCACATTGGATAGCTTCATTGAAATTGCAATCTTTATGAATGTCTTATCCTTCCTCTACAGGTATCAGCTGTGATATCCTCACATACTGCATCCATAGCAGCCAGCAGGATCATCTGAATATATGACTAACTCCATATTTTTTCAGTCTGTTGACCCTGGTTATTTCCTTGTCTTACATTGTCAGAAATTGTAACACTGTGTTGACAAATGAAGGTTCATGAGATGCACCTCTGAACTATTTTAGTAGAACTAGTTGGTCATTGGTTGATCTAAAGCTTCAAACACTCAACTTTATCACTGAAAGTCACAATTTGCCTGAAAGCGAATCGTCAGTTCATTACACATTTACCAAAAATGTCTAACAGAAATGTATAAATTCTTCACAGCTCATGACAACCGATCGACATTTCTGAGGGTACTGACACAGGCAATGGACTAGTGCCTGGATGTTATTGGGGGGTTGAACTTTTTAACAGAGAACTAATACATTCTAATCAACATGATAAATCAACTGATAATGTGAGAAAGTGCAGACAGCTGTACAACATCATCTGCATGTGCTGTTTGTACAAAATTAATGAGAAATTGCTTTTATGAAGTGCACAAGTAACTTGACGATGTGGAGTTTGAACAAGTAATTTTGGGAAATTCAATTCTGATCTGAGAAATGCCCCAAAGTGACTGAGAAAAACTGTAAATCAACTCATGATTAACCAGTTCTCTAAAACAGCTCATAGGTGCATCTCATGAATCTTCAATTGCCAAATATATATAGACAGAGCACAACACAGTTTTACCATTGCCATCAATGGAAGTAAATAACCAGAGTCAACAGCCCAATATAAGAAGAGGAGTAAGGATGCGTTGTGGATGGGTTAGGACGCAAAACAAAGGAAGAGGGAGAAGAGGCCAAGGAATACATTACATTGCAGTTGAAATAAGGGCCACGATTGTAGACCATGTCATCAGTCATGGCTTTACAATGGTTGAGGCTGGTCAAAGGGTTGGACTATAGATTTTGAGAAACTTACAGTAATTTGCACATAATGTTGTGCAAATATAAATGACAATTCAAGAAATGCCCCAAAACGACTTGAGTTACTATGTTCTGTAATTCTATTCAAGTGTGAATAAACACTCTTCACAAGATTATTTTCTCTTGACACATTATCTTATTCAAATAATCTTTTTTAAGCCTAGATTTAGGCCACTCTATCCATCTCAGTGTAGCTGTGAGATGGCTGGATTTTCGTCAGAGATCCTGCTGAAATTACAGGTGAAACTGCTCCGCTGCAGGGTACATGGAATACAACTCTCTGGTGTCTGATACTCCTGATTTGTGTTGTGATTTCTCTCACCTGATGTTGTAGCTCTGAGAATCAGCAAAACATTTATTGGTATCAGCAAAAATGTACTCATTTACCAGAATTAAATGTAAGTATCTGTCTAGAAAATGTATGGATGCTTGGAGATCATAAATATAAGAGAGTTAGAAAAAGGAGAGTTTTTTCTGTTTGTGTTATAACTGAAGCACACAAGTCAGAATACGTTTGTAATCAACTCTGTGGCCAGAGGCAGACTTCAGCGAAAGGCTGGACAAAGTTTCTCAGTCTATAGATGAAATAGATAATGCACTTGTGTACCTTGCAGAGGAATTGTATTACAGTGACCTGGATTATATGTGGCGGCACGGTGGCGCAGCAGGTAGTGTCGCAGTCACACAGCTCCAGGGGTTGGTGTGTTCTCCCCGTGTCCGCGTGGGTTTCCTCCGGGTGCTCCGGTTTCCTCCCACAGTCCAAAAACACACGTTGGTAGGTGGATTGGCGACTCAAAAGTGTCCGAGTGTGTGAGTGAATGTGTGTGAGTGTGTCTGTGTTGCCCTGTGAAGGACTGGCGCCCCCTCCAGGGTGTGTTCCTGCCTTGTGCCCAATGATTCCAGGTAGGCTCTGGACCCACCGCGACCCTGAATTGGATAAGCGGTTACAGATAATGAATGAATGAATGAATGAATGAATGAATGGATTATATGTCATTCACAGACAATTCTGTCAATAATCCAAAGTAAGAAATATGATCAAAATGTGCATGACAGGAAACATATAGTAACATAATATATATATATATATATATGTCTCATACAGCCACAATTTGCTTTTAAAACGTTTAGGGGTCTTCTGAGACACTTTTGTGTCCTCTCATTTGTAATTTTAGCCTTTGTTGCTGCATCCTTGCCCCAGTGATGGATTGGATGTTTATTGTGTGCTGTTTATTGTTATTTTCCAAATCTATCCACAGATGTTTGATCATATTAATGTCTAGATATTGGGAAGGCCATGGCAAAAGTCTTTGGTTGACTTTGCTTTATGCTTTGAATTTTTTGATGTTGTTGTTGCTGCTGGATCAAACCACGCGTTTTTTTTTTTGTTTTTAATGGATGGCTGGAGGCTTTGTTAAAATCTCTTAACACTGGCCTGCATTTATCCTTCCTTCATGTTCTGCAGAGCTTTATTCCTTAATGCAGGCATATAGCCACGATGTTTTACTGGGGGGCAGTGTATTTCTCATAAGCATAGTTTTACGTCAATATTTAAGTGTGTAAATTAAGACCAAAATCAAATTTGGTCTCAGCAGATCACATTGATACTAAATGAATATGATGAAGCCATACCCACCTGTAAATTTGAACTTCAAGCTTAATCCAACACCTGCTTTATAATTGTTGATAAATGTAAAAGCTCAAAGCAATCTGCTGGAGATCGTCTAGGTGACCTGCCTGGTCTTGCGTGGCTGTTAGGAGTCCCATTTCTCTGTATTTTCCCCTCTTTGCTTCCCTTGTGTTAACACAAATATAACTTTAAAAATGTTTCCTTAAAAATGTGGTCTGACTTTTACACAGTGCTCAACTTATATACATACATTAAAAACTATTCTGTCAGCTTCATTTGGCTAATAACTTACTATAGCATTATCTGTCGATTTTCACAATTAAGTTTGCTGATGTGTGGACAGACACACAGACAGACATAGACAGACAGACAGACAGACAGACAGATAGATAGATAGATAGATAGATAGATAGATAGATAGCTTCAGAACCAATAGTAACTATGTCAGTGTTTGTAATGCATCTGCTTCCTCTTTCTTGCTACACTCGTTTTGTGTCTCATCCCATGACATTCCATCACTTCCATTATCACCCACTTTAGTGTTAAACAACGCAGATGCCCCTGCATTATTTAGTATGTGTAATTGAGACCAAGCATAGCCCTCTCATAAAAAATGAATGAAGGCCCTGCAGGCTTACGATTTAGGAGATGGTGGGATAGAGGATGTGGTGTTGAATGACTGTAAAGAAGTACTGAGTTTGCCAAGGGGAAAGGCTGTTTTCTTTAAAGGAGTGGTTGACCACTGAGGCACTGCAGTTCCCCTTAAATTCCAAATACCATTCAGCAGGCCATTTAAGGTACGTTTATAAGGGAATGTTGTCTAACTTTCTTAATGCCTCTGCATTAATGGCACAGATGGAGATTTAAAACACTTATATGATAATAAATGCCTAAATCTTCATGATTGTACATTTTATTACTTTAAAGATACGTTTAACAGATTTTAAAATAATTATACATAGTTAAATGTTTAATAATAAACATGAAATAATAATAATAATAATATATTTAGAATTTTTTACAAGAATAGCTTAGCTTAGGAAAACTGCTGAATTTGCATAGTTCACATTGATAGAAACCAGATATTTGAAGGGTTTATGGAAGTTTATAAAATAAAAGTGTAGAAATGTGCTGCCAGATGCCTGAGACATAATCACGATATTTTTAGATAAGATTCATCTTACCATTAATTTAAAATTACGTTTTTATCCTTATTCGCTGGATTTTTGGATAAGTTCAATTGCTTTTTATGCATTTTTTGTTAAAGAATCATGGGACACCTGGTTCAAAAAATCAAAAACAGACATTTTCTCCACAGTGAATAATTTAGCAAAAAAGTTTGTTAAAAGTATATTAAATGTATATTTTCACCATTAAATTGAAAATATTTGAATGAAATATACATCAAAATATTTATTATGCAATGCTCTCTCGGTGGTTGGATGGCGCCCTTCCGCTCTGTGAGGCGCTGTGCGCGTGGCCGCGTCTCCGGCGAGCGCGCGCCGCCGCGTCAACGAACGTGTCAGAGAAAAAGAGAAGGAAAAAACTTCGGTTAAAAAAATGGCGGAGGGGGCATCGAGTCTGAAGGGTTTGCGCGCACAAATGGGTAGGTATTCGTGAATTTACTGCGTTTTTTCGGGTTTATGTGCTTTTACCGACAGTAACCGAATTTCCACGACTAGTACGGGTTGTTTTGGAGCAGTTTATCTGATAGAGAACGAAAATCAGACACTTTCATTCACACTAACCGGGTTAGTCTGCTGTTGAACCACTCAGGAAACAAGTTAATTTATCTAGTTTATAGTCCGTAAGTTAAAGCTAAAACTAAACTATTGCCATGTATAATTAAATTGGAGTAGTGTATTGTTTCACTTTTGGTAAAAACTGGACGTAGCTTCTATTTTGAATTTGCTGTGCCACCTTAAATGGTGCAGCAGTTACAGGCGGTAGAAAGTAACGGCTGCAGCATTTAAGGTGGAAAGGACAATTCGAGAAAGGAGCTCTCGAATAGGAAGCCAACTCCAGCTTGTTAGTGATAAACCTTTTAAGGTTGAGAGTTTTGTTTTGCACTGACCGTTAGTTGTGAGAGAAACAGACACATAGAGAGAGAGATAAATAGAGATCGAGCTCTATGTGGACATTAGCGGTGTCAGCATCAGCCCACAATTTTCGTATTAGTGCGTCTCTACTTGCATGAGCTGAGCAAAGGATTTAATTAACATTACTAAAGTTATCTGGTAAAAATATTAGAAGTTTTCCTGCCCAGAATCTCCTTGGTTTGTTTGTTTGTTAGTTTGCTTGCTTAGATTTTATTTATTTATTAATTTATTTTACTTATTTATTCTGCAAAATATCCAATTTGGGCCTTTTATTTAATTGTTTTACTTTGCTGTCAA
Source organism: Hoplias malabaricus (assembly GCF_029633855.1). Classification (NCBI taxonomy): domain Eukaryota; kingdom Metazoa; phylum Chordata; class Actinopteri; order Characiformes; family Erythrinidae; genus Hoplias; species Hoplias malabaricus. The sequence goes on from NC_089816.1 coordinate 5,573,411, forward strand.
CATTTTTCACCATTCTGATGGTACTGAACTAGTCTCAGCGCAGCCTCAAACTCAAGAGGATCCCTGCATTTGTCTGATGATTTTGACAATGTTGTTGCATTTCTAAGGAGAATTGTGTGCAGTCACTTGAAATTACTGATTTCATAATGTCATTACTGTGGTATGCTGTACTTGATTTTTGAGCAAGACTAGTTAGATTTTTTTACAGTCTTGTCTTCTCTGCATCGTACACACATTGAAACCTGTTTATATTTATTATTATATTTTTGCAGTGTCTGCTCATAAAATGTACATTAATTTGTCTTTCAAAATGTGTGCCATATTTTTGCTTCTTAAATTTCATCGGGTAAATACTAACCTTAATAATTATGTAAATAGCAGTAAGTAAATGTTTAGTATGATGATGGAACACTAACTCACCCTTTGTTTCCATGCACATGCAATGTTAACAAAGGGCTTCACTGACCGCATTGATAATTGGTGGTGTTGTTTTGGTTGAGAACTGTAGATTATGTAATGGATGTCCACAAGAATGTGTGAGAAGCCTATTCTCTAATTATCGGGAGGAATGGGATGCAGTATGATATGGTGTCAGAGGTTTATTTCTTGCCATGCTTGCTTTAAAATATGTAAAGAATCTTTCATATTTCCTATAAGAAACAGTTTTGTTAATTTTTCAGCTTATGTTGGAGTAGGCAAAATTTTATATCATAATATAGTAGCAATTTGAGGTTTGCTAGTTTGTCTTCTTGCCTGACTGGCTCAATTGTTTCTATTTATCCACTGTATGAGTAGTTAAGAGGAAGTGAACAAGATATCTAAGAGAGATCATCAAATAAAACCCAGTCACAGATACAGTATCACAGTGTGAAAGATTTGAAACGCAAATGAACTTGAATTTAAAGTAGTCCGTACCTATCTTTCCACATCCAGAGCTCAGCTCTACAATAGAAATTCAAAGTGTTACAGTAATGTTTCTGTCAATTGTTGTTATTTATTTATTTTAAAGTTATTTTTTGTGTATGGGTATAATGTTTGTCAGCTCATCAAAACCTAAGGATATCATTTGGGAGTTGTGGCTTTGTATGTTTTGTTTAGTATTGCAAATGCCAAGTTACCCCCAAGATTTTGAATGGCACTCGTTCACACCAGACAGTGCAGTTCCAGTGTCCAGGAGTTTATATTCCCATTGCTTGTGGTTTTTGAACATATATTATTGTGTGGCTCCTCCAAATCATCCCATTTAATTGAGAAATCGTTGTTATTGGGAATTTACAGCTACGTGCCAATGTGTTTGCAATGGGTGCACCTTAATGTAGCTGCAATTATTCAACAAAATATCTGGATATTTTTGAGCATGTTGTCCACACTTGAGTACAGGCTTATAAAGGACAGGAGGTAATGTGTGCTTTCCAGAATTTATTATTCTGCCTCTAGAAATAATCCAGGTTTACATAGTCCAGGTGTCCTCAGTTACACTAGTCAAGATCATCTCTGTATGCGAGACAGAGAGAATCACAGCTGTGCCATGTGTAAAGCCTGACTTATTGGCATCTGCAATAGAGTACTTCCTGTTGTCCCAGCAACTGCAACACAGAGAGAGATAGAACGACTGACTGACTAGTAACAGGAGCCCACTGACCTACTAAGGGCATCTCCCCCAGTGGCTGGTGTTCTTCCCAGTGCATGCAGGGATACAGAGAGTTGTAGTGTCGTCTCTTTATGACTGTTTCTTGTGTTTTCTCTGGTGGGGTGAATTTGGTTTGGTTTAGTGCTCCATCTCATCATTTGCCAGTTTGAACAGTACAGCTGTTTTTAAAATGTAGTGAATGATGCAGTATTGAATTATGTTTAATTTAATTTCCTGAAAATGTGGTTTGCTTTATTTCACATTTTAAAGTGATTTTTAACAAGACTTGTGATTAGAATAGCCTAACAGATAACAAGGCAACTGCTAAAGGATATTACTAGAATATTACTAGAATAGGGGCTCTTTAAAAACTAAGACAGTTTAAAGGTAACCAGTATCATACTGGTGCTCCTCTAACTCTGACTTGATATATGTGTGCATGTTCGTTGACATGGTAACGTGTACAATAATTTGTATTCTACACTAGGGATAGGCAAAATCTAAATTTTTCATACAATCTCAAATTATTAACACTGAATACTATATTACCGTGGAATGGGGGTGGGGGGTGAGGTGCACCATTGGGCTGTGTGAACCTCATATCTGCGAGTGTTGGTCATCTGAAGGGTTTTTAGCACTGTGCAGTTCAGCTCAGTACAGTCTAACAGTGCACACAGACATATGTGTTGATGATAAAAAATACCTTTTTCTCCGAGAGCAAATTTCAGCAACTGATGCTAGAAGAACATTCATTCATTCATTATCTGTAACCACTTTTCCAGTTCAGAGTCATGGTGGGTCCGGAATGCCTACCCAGAATCATTGGGCACAAGGCAGGAACACACCCTGGAGGGGTGCCAGTCCTTCACAGGGCAACACACACACATTTACTCACACACCCACCTATGGACACTTTTGAGTCACCAATCCACCAACCAACGTATGTTTTTGGACAGTGGGAGGAAGCTGGAGCACCCGGAGGAAACCCACACAAGAAACAGGTAGAACACACCAAACTCCTCACAGACAGTCACCCGGAGCAGGACTTGAACCCACAACCTACTGCACCACTGTGCCGCCCTTGCTAGAGGAACAGAAAAGTAAAAAAAAAATGAGTGAAAAAAGACAATTTAGATAGATAACTTCATTTATCATGAAATCAACATATTGTAACGTCTGAATAAGGGATAGGCGGTATCCGCATTTTTCATACTGATATATGGTTTCAGTTTTGTCGCATTATATGGTATCACCATGGGGGGTGCACTGTTGAGCTGCACTAAGCCTTATATCTGTGAGCACAAAGTCGAATGAAGGGTCTTCTGAATATATTGTCAATTTTCATCTTTCCTCTCTTAACCCAAGCTCAGTACTAATCTCACAACTGCGTTGGGCTACTGGGCTTGTTTTTCTCCAGCCTTTTTCAGACTGTGAATTTCCACAGCGCCCCCTCCCTGTGGCTCACTTAAAAGCACAAAAATGTTTGGCCATGTTCTTAAAGACACAGAACAGAAATTTGACACAGCACACACACGTCATAAATACTGCCCTCAATTTGGAGATAACAAACAATTTTTAAATACCATGGTATATGGTGTTATCATTATACTGCTCAACCCTAATCAGAATACTGATATTATTAATCACAGGCACAGTATACTTTTAAGTATATAGTAGGTGTCTAAGCTTTATTGCTATGGTGTGCCTAAGTTGTAAACCCAGAAACAGATAAATTTAATAGCTTGTGTATACAAAATAGTGATTGACTAGAAATTTATTTAGTAGCTTCATAGAGGTTAATAAATAAAGGTTCACTGAGCTGCTTAGTGTTCAGTTTTGACCTGCCATTTCTCAGTACCTGCCTGTATATTTGCTCAAGACAGGCTCTGTAGATTTGTTGTTAGCATCCATTGTTGGGCTGATCTGTATTTGCATTCTGATTTTTGTATAGCCCATGATTTGAGCAGCAGAATATGACTCAGCCTTTTGCATATTCAGTACATCCTGCATTGCTGTGTCACTGTAGTGCTCTTTAAAATGGCTCTTTTCTCCTCAGGTAGACACACAGGTGCTGGTCACTTCTTTTGCTTATATAGGCTATAAAAGGAAATTGGATTTGACTTATTCTGTAAGGAAGAGTATAGCATAAAATTGCCTACTTAGCCTGTAAGCAGTCGAGCCTGCTCACTGTTTAACCGGGTTCACCTGTTGATCCTTATTATTGTATGTGCCTTAGATACCTAAAATACAAATTACTTTTTACAAATTGTGGCATTCTTGCTCTCACTCTTCGTATCCAATGTCAGATGAAAATCTTGAGAGTTTTTCTAGATTTGTGGCATGCTTGTTGATTTTTTTTTTTTTTTTTTTTTGTTTAGAGTAAGTTGTTTAGGATAGAGGTCTTAAAGGACACTACATATTATTTTTAGAGTAAACTTACAGCTTAATAGATACAACCATAACTCACTTGCAAAGATTTGTTACAAATTGTGATTTGTTACAGAACAGTGCATGCCTTTTAAGCATTTAATGATTTCAGTACAATATCAGAAAATGAATATTTGGGTTAGAGTATTATTATTTAAAGTTGCTTCCACCTAGGTTTGGGATGTATAACAGTAATACTGTATACCACTGTATTTAAAAATGTAGATGTTATCTCAAAATGAGGATTGTTTGGTGCAGACGTATTGAACTTCCTTTAGTCTGGAAAATGTTGACAGGTCTGAACACTCCCAATAACTCTTATTTGTGTTTGGGTCACTAGATTCCTAGAGAACCTGGGTTTAATATAGTACCAAAAATGTAATTTACAACACTTATATATATTTTTTCCCTTTTCTGCTTTGATTAAAAGTTGAATTGTGTGGTTGGCTTTTTGCAGTCGTGTGTAACATGTTGTGTCTCACCTGCCCCCCCCTCCAACATGCTGAAGCTGCTGGGGCATGTTTTATTGTATTATCACAGCACTACCATCTTAGGTTCTCCCCCTGCCCCACCTCTCATCAAGCCCTTCAGAGGAAAATTGTCTGACACTGACATTTTAATGTTCTTAAGTTACATAATTTAGACATAACTTTATTGCGAAAATTTCCCTATCCACCTGTAGTTACATCTGTGTTTGATTCCAGACACTGTTCACAGATACTTACAGTAGTAATGATTTTCTTTCTTAAAATTACACAAATAAAACAGCTTGAGTTCTGATCCATTATCAGGATACAGGAGAAATTTGGTAACTCTCATCTGTTTTTAAACTGACCAAAACCTATTTAATGTCTCAGCATTCCTCCCTTTCTTTAGTAATCTTTGGATTAATTAACTGCACTGTGATTGTTTTGGTTCAAAATACTCTCAGATTTTTACAGCTCCTCTGTGGAAATGCTTCTGGTCCTGCTAGTTTCCATAGCCGATAACCTCCCTTTGTTTTATTGTCAGTTTTCCGGTGTAGCCTTTTTCCCTTTTAAACATTTCTGCTGTGCTGGAGTTTTACAGTTATTCTCTTCTCACTCAGCACAAAAAGTGAGAAACATGCCACATGCCAGACTCTGATTGGAGACCTCTCCACCCTTAGGAATATCTGCTGTTGACAGTGATCCCTTTGAACTTTTATTAACCTTTTAAATCTTTTAAATATGGTATTTTCCAATAGATTCTATAAACAGCAGTGCTTTTTTCTTTTAGCAGACAGATTTTGTTCTTAAAGTGTATTTTACAGTCATGACAAATATCCTCATGGCAGTGTAAAAAGATGTTCAGTCAGACTGGACTATATCTTCCTATTTGTACTTGTTACTGCATTTTAGAAAAAAAAATTTTTTTCATGGCTCTGAAACTTTAAAATTGCAGTTAATAAAAAGTAAATGTTGTTAATTCCAGCTTATTATCTTATTAGCAATACTGAACACTGCTTTAACAAAATTAAAATCTGTAAGCATAGCAATATAAATATGGATTTATAGGCACCTTTCTAGTAATTAAGATAGAGTTGGTATCGGTACTCGGTATCGGCAGATATATCAGTTTCGGTATCAGAAGGGAAAAAGTGGTATTGGTGCATCCCTAGTCTAAATAGTAATTTATTTTTTTATAGTAATTTACTTTTTGGTAAATTTTAAAACATCCATACTTGCATAACATTTTTCAATAAATTCACTGGTGTATGTTTGTTTACATCTGTAAAAGCAGCCAATTGTGTGGCAGATAATATTTTGCCTTACCAGTGTAGCACTATTTTAAGTGTTAATCCTGGACTCTGTCTTGCTGTTTTTTTGGATCTATTTCTGCATTTCTTTGGTTTGACAGTGGGTGAATGACTAGATGATGACTAGTGTATCCCTGTGTTTGCAATATCTCTTGTATTTAGCACCATTAGCAGTACAACACTGGCTCAGGTAACACTAAGACGTGTCAGATCCTCTTTTAGTGGCAATGCATGTGATTGTAAATATGTAAAGTCATGACCTGGCCAGGAAGTCTCCTATGACAGCTCACTCTGTTTTTAGAATTATTTAGAATGTATTAGACATTCCAGGGGTGTTCACGCCAGCATATTGACAGCATTAATTTTCATTTTTTATTCATCTCCTTCACTCAGTAATACTACAGCTTTTAGTTGAAAAATCTTAGATTGCTTTTTTTTTAATGAAAAAAATACAAAGATAAAATTTCTGTTGTTTTTACAGAGCATCTTGTTTGTGATTTGTAAAGCTGAACAAATTTAGAATTTGATCACACTAGAAAAACATTAGAGGCATGTTTGCCACAGTTTATTTCATCCAACCCTTGGCATTGTGCTTGGTCATGCATGCAACTGCTCTGCCATGGAAATCCATGCTATGACACTCCTTGTGCACAGTTTTTGTGCTGATGTTAATGCCAGAGGAGGTTTGAAATCCTACAGTTATTGAGTCAGCTCAGCATTGGCAACTTCTATGCACAGTGAGCACTCTGTGACCCTGCCCTGCCAATTTTATGTGGTCTGCACTTCAGTTGCTCTGGCGCCTTAACACTTCTTAAAGACTTCAATGATACCAACTAAGGATAGTTTATGCTCAACGTTAAATTAGGAGTGGACAATATGGCAAAAATATATTATCATGATTATTATTATTTTTTTCTTTTGCAGGATCACAATCTCAATTGAAAAAAATCTTTTTTTCATGCTGGTTTTTAAACTCTTAACCCTACAGGTTTTTTTTTCCATTTTCAGCCTGAATTTACATACCCATATCTTGAGGCAGTGAATAAACTAGAGGCATGTAATGTTACTGAAAAACCTTCAGAATTTAAGCGAATGGATCAAAACATTGTAGGCACTTTTCTAAATTTAATTTGGAATCTTCTTTGAAATATTCCTTTAAAATCTTCAAAGACCCCAACCTCTACATAAAGGAAAATTATTAATTTTACTGCAGAAAATAAAATTTTGTTACCTAAGCTTAATGGCAACATTTTACATTATACCTTCCTTGACAAACTAATCTCATGCACCAATCCAAATGACAAAACAAGAAAATACTTCTTACTCACCTAGATTTATTCAGATTTTTAGTCTTGTTTCTAACCCAGTGCCCTTTAAGGTCAGACGTGTTGGAAGGAGGGAGCTTTCCCCGATTGGCGGTAGAGTGAGACTGCTACCCTCACTCCCCCTCCTGTGTTTCAGTGGTCTCAGTAGGGAAAGCGCTAACAGTCAAAAGCTTTGAAAACGTAATTATTGTTTAGATTGTTGTTTGTTTTGATTGCTCTTGCCATATAAAGCTGTCTGTGTGGTCTCTCACAGTGTGTGCCTTGGTTGAGGATCGCCCCTTATTGGTCTACAGACTCGGTTGAAAGTCCAAGCCATAGCGGAGATCCACAGGGAACATATTTAAATTATTTTTTAATTTGTTGTACTTTATTTTGAATTGGTAGATTTTCTTTACACAAACGTGAGGATTACTAAAAAGTGGACTGATGGAAAGATTCAATTTTGGTCTTGATTTAAAGGGCAGAACCTATGTAAGCGCTGGTATGCTTTGTGTGTGTGAATTGCTTGTGGACTCTTCAGGGTTCATTGCGCCACAGTTTTGGTAATGACTTACATTATCTGTGTCCTGAGAGTCTGCCCATTCGACTGATGTGTAATATGTAAACAGTATGTAAACAACTTATAAAAACTGTAGCGGACTGAATGTGCGTTAGCACAATCTCCCTTTGATGGTGTATTATGGACAAATTCTTATCCTTCACAATCTGATATTCTCATATTATACACCCCTATGATAAAGGTTCATTTCTAGGTTTTTAAGAGGTCATAATAAACTTCTATTTTGCCACATGCAGACTTAGAGTATGTTGGAAGTGTTTTCATTATGCTTTTCAACTATATAAATTAAAATTAAGATAATTAAAAATTTACATAAAAAAAAATAGGAAATGCGTTTCATCAGGGGAAACAAGGTAAACAAAACGTTGATTAATTATCATGAGACTGGAAAAGGAAGATATCTTTGAGTCCCTAAGCAGCAGTGACCATTCCATTCATTCTGTTACTTCCAACAACATCAAAATTTCTCAAACTAGTAATCCCACAATTTGACCTGGGTAGTGACTGCTTCATTAACACATGATTAGAATGTTTGTGACTCTGATTTTGTCTGGTTTCATTATCACCCAATACAGGCTTTTTCCTAATTTGTTGTGTTCATAAAAGGGTGAAATTGCTTTAGTGAGTGAAAGGTCTGTAATCAAAGCATGCTACTTGTTGATCACATCTTCGTAACCTTCCTTCCTCCACTGCTCTCAGTCCTGCAGTGACACTGTTCTGGAGTGGCCCTTGAGAGAAGATGCATATTTAGCCGTAAGACAAGGGCAAAATAGTGGGCCATTCAGTTTCTAATCACGATCAGAGGACTGCGTACATACTTTCCCTAATAACCAGACTAATTTATCTCCATGCCCTTCAAGACCTCAAGCTGAAAAGACTAGGCTGCCATATGTAAGCAAGACAAATTACACTGTACTTCGAGATAATTCTATATGATTTCACTAAAGCATTCTTCTTTTACACATGAGAGCAGTTCAGTATAGGCACATGTTTTATTTAGGCTTTGTTCATTATTGAATTTTACACATTTTGTCTTGTTGCATATACAGCTGCAGCTGCGCAGGCACAGGCTGAGGAACGGCGCAGTTTGGCCGGGAATAGCCCAGCACCAGCATCAGCATCAACAGCTGCTGCTACGAAGACCCATGCTAAACCAGGTATCTTCAATACCAAGATATTATGCATTGTGGTAATTTTACCAAGGGAATGCATATGGCTATAATATGTGACCTTAAATAAAATATTGTTTTTGTATATAATGACATGAGATTAAGCATTTTTAAGTAATAATGCTTTAAATTAAATTTCTCTACCAAGCAATTTAACATTGTTCAAACAGTCAAACTGTCCTTTTAATAGCCATACAGTTGAGTTCATAGACGTGTCTGTGTGACTTATTATATAAGTCCGTAAGTGTTGAAACCATTGAAAATTTAGAAAACACTCAGACTGGCCGATATAATTTTATAGGCATTTGCTATTGCTTTTTGTTTTTTTTTCCATTTATTTATTTATTTTTTTTAAAAGTACTTGTCCTCTAAATCATCACAGAAATGTTTCATTATTTAAAAAAATTATTTTATAGGTATATTTCTTATATATATGTTTTTAAATGATGAAAAGCGCTAGTGATGGTAACATACAAGCCAAGCTGAGCTCAGTAAGTACCAAGCAATAGAGAATGGAATAGAGTTATGAGCAGCTTTTATAACCACTGCTCTCAAAATCTTGTTATATGATGGGGTGTGTTACTAATACCAGAAGGGATGAAAACTAGCAGTAGTATCACTGTTGTCACAAACAAATCTATTTATGGTAATGCCATTACTGTACTTCGCTGACAGTGTAAATGTGGTGTAGTGTTACCTGAGCTTGTAATTGAATCTGAAATATCAGCCATATGTGAAACCATATGAGGGGATTATCTGTGTAGCATAGGTCTCATACCTATTGCTATGAGCAGAGGAGCTCTTCTAAGGAGAAAGCTGGTGAATATTTGAATTACTTACTGAACAAATTTGGGGTTTAAATTATATCTTGTACTTCCTTTAGTCATTGATGGAGCAACGCTTAAGATAGATGACAAACTTAGAGTGGCCAAAGAAAGAAGAGAAGAGCAAGAGAAGCAGCAAGGTGAGTCATGTACAAGAGTAAGCGCACATTGATCCCCATATTTACCCAATTAATACTATAAATGTTCTAAATGAATGACACTCCTAAAGGCAGTACTACCCAGACACACAGTGAACACATTGTGATGCACAAAAACAATTGATTAGTTAAGTTATTAAAATGTGCTGTGTGTTCCTACAGCGGTGCGTGAGTCTCAGATCCTTGAACGGGAACGCAAGGCCAAGGTTCAGGTGGAAAAACAGATGGAGGAGAGACAGAGGAAGCTGGAGGAGCAGCGAAGGAAAGAGGAACAAAGGAGAGCTGCTGTGGAAGAGAAGAGGAAACAAAAGCAAGAAGAAGAGAAGGTAGGGTTTCAGTATTTATTTCTCTTTGTTGCATTTTGATCATCCATCTTATTGCTCTCACTCATCATGTAATTCTTTTTTTGGTGCTTTTCCACTGCTTAGCATCGGCTTGACTTGGCACGGCTTGACACACTTTTCCTTGGTCGCTTTTCCACTAGCACAGCTTCCCCACGATATTTAACCAAGGTGGCAAAAACCACATCTCTAACAGGAACCACTGGCTTTGAAATCTGCAACAACAGTGGTGATAACATTACGCGCTGTTTACTCATCGTGTATTTGCTTGTTGGCTCCCTATACTCACAGATCATCACCAGTTTTTCTTGTTGCATGTCCATCTGGAGTATTTCCATCGGCCACTGATCCAAGAAGGTTTTGACCCTCTTAAAAACCCCACAGCGTAATGGTAAAAACAAATGAGACAGCTGCTGTAACTTTTACATGTAGCTTGTTTGCTGGAGATCTGCATTTTCATGGTAATTGGCAGGTCCCTCTGGCAAATCAGTGCTCTACTTGTCAGTTAGTACCTACTTGAATCGCTTTGTACAAGGTGCGAGTAGGGACTAAAAAAAGTACCCGGTTCCAGGGACCAGGTACCAGGTTTGTCTAATGGAAATGCATAAGAGTTGAGTTGAGTCAAGTATGGTCCATGTAGTGGAAAAGCACCATATGGGGAGAGAAGGAAGGTTTTTTTTTTCCCCTTAAATCTGGATTACTGTGAAACAAGCATGAACTAAAGGCACTGTATCTAATTGCCACTATATACAGGCCTGTGTAATCCTATACACATTGAAAATTTTGAACCTATATTTCAGTCTTTGACTTAATTGAAATTCTTTTTTGGAATAACTCAAGTTTGTTTTTGGTGTTTTTTGTGCTAAATATGACTTTTTAAATATAATAGTTTACATATAACATCTCTGGATGCTTTTGCATGATTTTCATTTGCTGTAATTGTACTAACCCTAGTCAGGATCAAGATGCAGTCTTGATGTTGTTTGATATTGTGATATTGACAGTTATTAGAATTTATATAAAGTAAATGTTTTACATGGCAATAAACGCAATGTTGATATCTGCAATATAGTACTCATTTTTATATGCATAGGAGCACTATGAGGCAGTGATGCGGCGTACTATCGAGCGAAGTCAGAGATTGGAGCAGAGGCAGAAAAGATGGTCATGGGGAGGCCTACCTGACTCAGATCACAAAAATGGTATGTGCAAAACAGCAGTTTCTTTCTTTTCTTTTTTTTTTTTTTTTAAATCTAGTTTCGTTTTACACATGAAAATATTGCACAGATAAAATAAATGAAATCCATTTCATCAGTATAAGTTCAGTATAGAAAGTGGTTGCATTTTCTCCTCTGGGTCCAAGTAATCCCATTGCAAATTTAGACTTCATCATCCATCAATCTTACTCTTCCTCTCAGATGGTCATTGTCAGTGTTCTAGTGCACAGACCCAAAGTGTTTAGTTTTCTTCTCACATGGAATAGAAACAACTGTAGATAATTTTTTCAGAGTAGTTCTGTATTTTTTTTCAGTACTTACAATTTCACAAATCTTCCTGGCTTACGTGTCAGGTGTGCATATATTTATAATCGGTTATGTTTACAGATTTATCATGTTGGTTTATTTTGGCCTGTGTAATGTTGCTGTATCGCTTTCACTTATATCACCCCCTGTGGAAAGTGCCCATGTCCTATAGCAACCTCTCTCTCCCTGCCCCTCCCACAGGAGAGAGTGATGCTGGTCCCATCTCTTCCCCAGTCTCTATAGTAATCTCCCCAGCCTCTCCTGTCTCCAAGCCACCCAGGAACCAGACATCACAAGGTGGTCAATATTTGTTCACCTGCACAGTGGCACAGCTTGGCAAAACTGGCACTTTTTTTTTTTTAACCACTTTGTGCTTGCACACTCTGCTGCCTTGTGCTCACAACAGGAAGTTCACAGATGTTGTCTCTTTATCTCTCAAGTTCTTTTTTTCTCCTTTCACACTCACTGAAGGTTACATTTTCTCCAAAACAGGGAACACCCTTGAAAAAACACGTTTTGTCTGTTGGCATGCACATCTTGACCTTTTATTTCTGTGTTTGAAAACGGGTCATCTTTCTTGCAATCTCTTCTTGACTAACTCTACTGAATTGGATTGTCTTTAGTTTGGCATTTAACCTTCTGATTTTAAGAGTGAAATAAACTGCCTAACTTATATTATGATATACAACAATGCTTTCTATATACTTTGTTTTAAAAGGAGTAGTGAGGGAATTGCTCCAATGCAGCATGCTGCCAAGACTGGAACAAGACTTTTTTTCTTCCCCACACTAACATATAAATGCAGCATAAAAATGAAATAAACTGTGAATATGATCCACTGAATTCAGATTGTTTTCCTGTTGCTTTATAAGTGATTTTTCAAGTTCGGCAGAAACCAGGTTGTGCTAATAATATAAACAAGTATATAATGCATTTTCATCGTTTACTTTGTCATTGTGCATGTTTTTAATCTTCGGTTAGAGGTATTTTGAAACCACTACCACTCTACCACTCATTTTTACTATCTAAATTCCCCACATGGAGTTTAAAATATGTTTTTGGTGTCTTAACCTTCAGACATTTTTCCTCACTTTTTTTGGGGGGTCACTCCTTCCCCAGTCCACCTGTTTAGTGTCTATTCCTCTAACCCCATTGCCCTGCTCTCTGTGTATATCAACCTTCCCTGTAGACAAGCGTTCCACTTCCACCACAAACCTGAAGCAGCCGGCCGACTCGGCCATCAGTAAACGCCTTTCTTCCTCCTCTGCCGCCCTCCTGAACTCTCCAGACAAAAGTAAGTATCTCCAGGTTCCTCACTGACCCAACCCTTACCTCCTGCACCCTACACACACCCTGCTAGTGTTTGTTCACCTTCTCTCTTCCCTTCATCCAGGATGTGTGGAATTCTATGTATAGTTCTGAGACAACAAGAAATACCTGGTAAAGCAAACTTTGCCAATCATGCATGTATCTAAATCAGACTCTGTTCTAATCAGACTGGGACCTAATCCTAACAAAAGTGTTTATGATGTTTCTTCTATCACTCTCTGGCTGTTTTATAATATTATAACTTGTCAATTTAAACGGGACCTCAACTCTTTTTTATATTTATTTAGTTTCACCACAGCAAAACGGGTGTGTCTGTGATTGTATGGTAGGACTGCTTTTCTCCACAGCTTAATTTCCTCTAAAGGGCTCATTTCAGCAGTGACTCGGCAGCTGATTTCGCCCACTGTTTGTGTTGGATCCATCATTATCTTCACTTCGCTGAAATAACCTTGTTAATTTGGCACTGTGTTCAATCATATTAGCACCATGGATAAAATATGGCAGGTTTTGTACTCTTTCACGCTGCCCTGATTTGCAGCATATCTACGTTTTTCTTAATTTCATGTAGAACAGTTATGTCAGAACAGACCATAAAATTAGTTTCCATATCTAATTTGTTTTTCAAGCAGAGTTAAAAATCTTTCATACACTTGATGAACAGAGACATCTAAATGCAGTCTTTCTTTAAAAAATAAATAAATAAATCTCTTTCAGATTGTAAGCTATCTTTTGTCTCATAGGTGCAAAGAGGAGGAGTTCATCTTTGAACCGGTTGCCTAGCAATGCCTCTCAGGCCTCTAAGGAAGTACCTAAGCAGACTCTGGTGGAAAAGACAGGTGCTGAGATAAACTCTGTCGCCAGTCCCTATGACAGCTGTGCTGCTCCTTGAGCAAGCTTGCCTATTCAAAACTCATTAGATTTAAATGTTTGTGATACATAGTTTTGCAGAACAGCACCTTTATAACAGCCTGTGTATTTTGAACATAATTGAATGATTTCATCAAGGTTAAACTTCTCAGTTAAAGAAACGTCTGAAAATGTAGCTGAGAGAATATCCCTTTAAAGATTTAAATGAAAAGGCCTAGCATTTATGCTCTTAAAACCACACAGTTTGCAGCTTAAGTTTTTTTTGTATGTTTTAACAACTGTGTTGTGAACATTTAATGGTGCTCTTTTTACAGCATAGATGCTTGTCATAAACCAATGATTACATTGATTTTGACATTGTTAGAAAGATTTGTAATGGAAAAAAGCAACATTTTAACAGCAGCAGACTTCTGCTTTAAATTTTCTAATAGGTTTAGTGTTAGTCTGGTTTAACTGTTGTAGTTAAGTACTAATAGATGATTTGGATTACACATTCCTAAAATATATTTGATACTTTATTTTTCTATTTATAAATTTCACTTACCATAAAATAAATGAGAGGTTGCTTCTCTGCATTACTTTATAGGCTATAACTCTGACCTGTTCATGTGTCTGTAGGCCCCATTCTGAAGAAACGGAGCTCTTCCCTTTCACGCATAGGGAGCAGAGCCCAACCTAATGCCAAACCAGAGCAAGATGCTCCCAGTGAAGCAGGTGCTTTGTCCAATGATGGACATTATGTATGTGCCTGTGTGCCGCTCTTCTAACAACCACACATGCAAAATATTAACTTGCCCGCCTGCTTATGTTCATTACAATTGAAACACAAAACTACTGCCACTAACCACCAGAGCAAACAACACAGTGACAGTATTTACTGCACTGCATCGCATTGCATTAAACTGACCCAGTTGCATTAATCTTGCGGTATTTGAAATGAGTATTTTCATCTTCTTTTTTTCCTCTTTTCATCACTGTAAAATTCTTAACACTCACCACTCTCCTCTCATGTATGAGAACCTTTTCCAGTAAGCAAATGACAACTTATGCTTTTATGCTTGTGTACAATCTTATGGATATATTTTGCTTTGTGCTTACTTTTCTGTTCTTCAGCCCCAGAACCTTTTACGGCATAAATTTTATTTTATTTTTTATTTTTCCTTTTCCTCAAAATAATTCTCCCTGAGACTCTGCTGGAGGAATGGAGCTTTTGTCTGCTCACACAATGTTGTCGTTGTTTATGTGAACACCATGATGTTTTCTTCTCTGAATGATGTTATCTGCTTTGTGTGTGTGTGTGTGCGCACATGCGTGCGCGTGTGAGAGAGACATGCAAAATGCAACTTTTATGTGCCTTTGGGGGAAATGTATTCCCAATGTATAATATGTACTCAGTAAATTTGGCCAGTTTGGTGGTACTCTCACTGAGCATGCTCTTATTGATAATGGACATCTCTTTATTCTCTTTGGTCACCTTAAGGTAGAATCTCCTTATTAAAAAGAGCCATTCTGCAACCACATCATTAATGTCTCACTAGTTACCTTCAGCTCTCTAAAACAGTACTAAGTACAGTTCAATTTAAAACCCGTTGATTAGAACTCCTGCAGCAAACCTATAACGTGAGTACACCACAGCATGCCTACTATAGCAAGAAGGCAGAGCCCTCGGTTCTCCTGTAATTAAGGAATTCTGAGGAAAAAAAAACAGACCTTTCAAACTAAAGCCATCCGCTTTCACCTTATTTTCTGTTTTTCTTTCTTGGGTTGTTACTGTAGCTCCAAACAGCTTCAAGGGACATGGCTCCTTAATCTCATGACTGCAAGAGTTCTTTGACTCTACTGTAAGACCAGTATTCTCATGCTAATCACAAAGAACTCTCCCACAGAATACCATCCAACAATGTTTGCATCAATGGATGCTCATGGATACAGCATTACCAGCAACATATGATATGATCAGTTTTCTTAAGTATTCAAACAGCCTAATTTAAAGTTCAAAGCTAAGCCTTTGACTCATGCTTGGCTCTCAAAGAACTCTTGCACGTTTGCCATTTGGATTCTGCCACAAGTGCTTGCCTCCATGTGTATCCTTATTGTCCCTTTCATCCCTCTAGCCACCTGAAGCTCAACTTGGCTCCATTAGCACCGTTGGGTGTTTGAGACTTAAGCACAATCACTTTTGGTTCTCATGTTAATCTTTCCTTGCTGTTTTGAAATCTCTTGGTTGCCTCTAAGTCACTCCCCACTTCCCCTCCACTACCACTCAACTTTTATGTTTGTCCCTCAAACCCCCTGTCTCTCTTTTTTTTCTCTCTTTTTTTTTTTTCTTTTTGTATGCTCTGTTTTTTGGGTGTCGGCATGCTGTGTGTGCGTGTGTAGCACGTCGATCCTTGACCAGTCCCATGGACAGCGGTGTCCTGAGCCGTCTTCTCACCCCCACCCAGGCCTCTCTAGCTAGGAGCAAGAGTGCGGCAGCCCTTTCAGCAGAAGGAGCAGACCTCCCAGGTAACATAGAGAAAAAGGACTAGAGACAGAAAGAGACACAGCAGGGTGGGGCTTGGTTGAGTCTACTGGACCCATCCCCGTGTATAAAAATCAGTTGGTGGCATGTGGTGTTCTGTGATGTGTGCTAAAGCAGAGTGGTGAAATTTGCTTGGGGACTCCATTTCAGACAACATTCTGCCCTCAAAGTACAATTAATGTAATTTAAAATCAGTTGCTGGGCAAAGAATCCAATTTCCCTCTTAGCCTTGTTGGCACATTGGCCTCATAGCTAAGGTTTAAAGGAGACCTATTTTAATGTTTTTGCATATAGCTTGACTAGTTTGTTTTACGTTCGCTTCACAACCAAAGAGAACAAAATAAAAATATCCATTTTATGCAGGAACATTGCAAGATATTTGCATGTGTGAAGTGATGTAAATGCTTTTCCATGCTTTTGACTGATATGCCAAAATAGAAAAACTTTGTTTAATCTTTATAGAGAGGTAGGTAAAGAATTATGGAACAGGCAAGCAAAGTGTGCTTGCCCAAGGACAAAGGTATTTTGAATACTAAACATACTAAACATGCCTTCCTTTGTATTGTTTTTTTTGTAGGACAGTCAGGTATTAGTATTACAGTCCGTGCAGTTTACAGCAGTGCAAAGTAACACCTACAGTTCAGTGATAATGGCAATACTTGTACAGTTTGCGCTCACTCACTCAGTGGAATCTCCTGCAACAGTTGAGAGTATGTGTTTGACAAATTTTCAGTGCACGCGATGGGATCTACTGTAAGCTGATTAGCCAAGCAGTGCTGTGTGTGAGATTTGGACAGTGTTGCTGCCACTTGCTGCTGTAGTTCCTCTAATCCCTAATAGAGCAGCTACCTCACTGCCCCCCACAGGTCACGCATCCCTTATTCAGAATTACTTTGGTTAGTAGGGGGGGTTCTGGTACACCTGGTAAAACATTTGTATCAATAGTGTCTGAGCAGGAAAAGCTTAACAAGTTGTACACCATTTGTTAAAACTGTAGTGAAAATGAAGTAAAATACATTTGCTTGGGTAACCCACTCCCCCACTTGTAATTGTAATCATTATTACATAAGTAGGATTTTGGGACTTCATCACAGGCTCCTGAAATAGTCACAGAGATGACATGAATCATCAGCTTATGGATCAGATTCATTTGGGTGCTTATCTCTTGTTCTTTACTGTCAGAGTTAATTAACATAAGTGAGGTTTAGCTGAGGTATCCCTGCTTTCACCGCTCTTGTGCCTAGAATGTGCCCTGCTCTCCTTACCTCAGCTTACCTCAGTTCTCTGGACTTCTGTGATGACAGATATGTTTCCAGATCAAATCAAGCTGTCTGCTCTGGTAGTAATGCAAGTGGATATTCCCTCTAAATTTATGTTTCTTGTCCTATGTATGCTGAAATGATACTTTGCCCAAAACAGTGTCTCCCAAAGAAACAGTTACAGTGGCAGGTGAATTGTCTGATGTGATGCCTCAAAACCACATGCACTGATTTCTAACCTTACGCAGAAGTGTATTCTTGTCCATATTGTGATTATCAACTTTTCTTATCTCCGTGGGAGGTGGTTGAGTCTTTGAGATGGTGAATGGTGCTACAAGCTAGGGCTTCTGCTTTGGTGATTTTGCTGTTGGATATCTAGTGTGTGTTTTGTCCAGCTGCA
Source organism: Hoplias malabaricus (assembly GCF_029633855.1). NCBI lineage: Eukaryota > Metazoa > Chordata > Actinopteri > Characiformes > Erythrinidae > Hoplias > Hoplias malabaricus. The sequence goes on from NC_089816.1 coordinate 5,591,520, forward strand.
GCTTATAACCTGAGTGCGTTGGGATGCTAGTGCACTCCTCTCTCTCTCTCTCTCCTCTTAGCCTCCCAAGCCCATCAGTGCTTACCCTATATCATCAATAATCTCCCCTCCACCAGTCAGTAGTAATCTAACACCTGACAAACTGTTTTGTGCTTTTATCATCCCCATCCTCTTTCCTTCCTGTGTTCCTTCCTCTTCCCTTCTGCCTTACTCACCCTTCTGACCTGCTCGTGGCCTCAACTCCCCACTTCGCCTGCCCCGTGCTCGCCTGACTGTTTCCTTTATCAGAGTCTCACCTGTGTCCTCGCTCAGTGTCAGCCAGCCCCCTGCAGTCGAGCCCCAGCAGACCCCTGCGCAGCCGCAGTACAGACCGCCAGAAAGGCCCCACTAACTCCTCCTCAGCAGATGCCATTTCCAGCATGACTCAGGTGAGTGGGCAGTATTGAGCCCTATGTAAATGGGATTAGTTTCCTTGTGGATATACTGTAGTGGTAAATTTGTAATAAATAAAAAAATAATACTGCAGTAAAACATTGTATTAATAATTGCAAACTGAATTATAGCTTTCACTTCACTTGGAGCTTATACTTTCTTTGGAGACAGGAATACCTCACACATAAGATATTTCTACATACTGATCAGACAGTTCTTTTTTACGAATAACACTGCAAAACCCACTTTAAATGTTCTAATTGTAAATAATGTTATTCCAATGGTATTCGATTTTCATATTTCTGATATTTTTGCTTACTCTCTAAAGTCATTTATAACTAATCTTTTAGAGAAATTTTGAAATACTCTTTCATGCAAAAAATTTACTGACACTATATATTTTAGCCTAATACTGTTTGTCTGTATAATGTACAGCACTCGTTTTGCAACTCAAATAGTTGGCTATTTGCCATACACATTTCAGCTCAGTTATTATTGTTAATCATAAAATAATCACATGGGCCACAGTAATTAACAGAAGTGATGTCTTAAGTCCATATTAAGCTTAGATCCACGTGTATGAGGATAATATAGGATTGACCAAGTGTGCTTAAACGCACAAAAAGCTGTTTGAGGTTATCTCATGCTGAACGAGGTTAAAGCAGTAGACTGATTAAAACCAAGAGATTTATCAACTTCAGTCATGCTTGGAATGAAATACCTTAAAATAATAAACTCTGATAGCCGACTTTTATGTGCCCACATCCACTTTGATTTGCTTTGCAAAGTAGACAGGTCATTTAGCTGTGACGCTAATCAGTGATGCTGTCCTTTCTGTATCTCATTATCTCATACAGAAGCTTAAGTCACGTTCTGCTTTTTAATATGCATGACACTCTGGGATCAACACACACACAGTGCAGCATAGCTCAGGTAAAGTGTTCTAAATCACATTAAGCAAAAAAATATTGAGTGTATGGCCAGATTTACGTGGTCTCTCACTTTCAAAATAACAAAAGGAATCCTTGGCTTTCCTGAGGTTAGCGTGACACAATTTCTCCTGCCAAGTCAATTCCATGACTGCTTGCTCTTATAATGGTTACAGTAGTTACAGAGAGATGGCCTATGATGAAGTGGAAGTGAAATTATCTCTGTAGCCCTAAGAAATGGCTGTTTCACTGATTCAGTCTGACACTTGTCTAATTGACACTCTTTCCATACTTCTAATAAACACTGACTCTGTATGTGCCTTTCTCTAGAGAGACTAGCAGTGGAAGTCATAGACGTGAAAATGGAATGATCACTTTTGCTTGATTTAAAGTATATACATGTGCAGGCGACAAAGTGATACAGATGCAGCATCACTGTCAAACCGTTTCAGGGTCCTAGGGTTGTGGGATTCAAACTCCACCTCAGGTCACTTTCTGAGGGGTTTGGCGTGTTTTCCCAGTGTCTGCATGTGTTTCCTCCCAGCGGCTATGCAGAAATGCCCACAGGTATGATTGCATGAGTGAATTGCCCCAGGACGTGCCTAGCATCATAGTTGACGAGACACGTTAGAAACCTGTCTGTGTCAGTGATTACACAGAAGTTAAATCTGGTCTATGGTGGTCTATTTTGCCACTGCCATTTGAATGACTTTGCACTCTAACAGCACATTAGCTCTGTAGTATAAAAACATATTGTACACTCACACATGAAGAGGCAGTTGTTTGTATAAATTAGTGTCCTATTATTAATTGTAACAACAAGAGCTTTGTTTATACCTTTTGAGTCATCATTGGGGAATCTTGCACTGAAATACCTGTTTGGGGAGCAATTATACAAGGCTGAATATCTATGCATTATTTAAGTATTCTTTTTCCCCAAGGTCTATCCAGATATCTTTTCTGATCTTGTCTCCTTTGTCTCTGTTTCTTTTTGTTTTTGTCTGTGTGTCTGCATACATAAGCAGAAAGCTGAGAAGCGCTTCACTTCACCAGGAGGGAAACGTCCTCCTTCACCTTCCACCATCCCCAGTCGTCATCGCTCTCCATCCCCAGGCCCCTCTGCCTCTAGTGCCATCAAGAGAGCTCCCTCCCCTGGAGCAGCCAAGTAAGAGCCTAACAGGATATATTTTGGCTCTACTGCTTGGACATAGCTAGGTTGCAAACAAAGTGTCATCTGTTTATACCAATCAATGTTCTCTGCCCTTTGTAAGGGTGTAAAATGTAAAGGTTTTCTTTAAAAATGTGTGTGTATTTTGAAGTTAATTTGTTTGATAACATTTGAAAGAGTATTGCAGTAATATGTACTCATGTGTGTTAAAACATATGCATTTAACTGTAGCCTACCAGAGTAAAGTGCTCATGAAGGGGAAGGGGCATAGCCACACAGAAATGACTGTTCTTTAAATCACTCATAGATTTTTATAGGAAATAATTTCTGGATTTCTTTTTTTCACAAGGTATCTTTGAAGATATTAAAAAGTGAAATATTGTTATTTGAAATTTGTTTGCCCCTTTTGAATTTGATGCTGGCAACATGTTCCCAAAAAGTTGGTACAGGGGCACATTTAACAATACTATGTAAATGTTTGGAGCTTAGGAGACCAACATTTTTACAGTTAAATGTTTTGGTGTTCTTGGTTGTTAATAGGGATTCATTTGCTCAACAGCTCAGTGTCTGTTTAAAAGTTTGCATTTCATAGTGCACCAATCATTTTCAATGGGTGTCAGTGTAGTCTAGAACCTATACTCTTGTACTAAGGAGCCATGATGCAGAATGTCTTTCTTAAATAAGCAAGGCCTTACCTGGAAAGAAAAATGCCTGGCTGGCAGCATGTTTTTAAGATATTATGTACTGTAGATGATGATTAAAATCTTCAAGTTCTTTATTATTTTAACATGAGAAGGGTTATTCTTTTAATTGTTGTTCTATTTGCCCTGTGTTAGTCTCAGACGCTCCGCCCGCAAGTAGGATCTGATATTTCAGTGAACTAACATGGCCTCACTGTCAGGATTCATTCTGATTGGCTATCTTCATCCACATATAAACACCTCTGTGTATCATTTTGTACTGGCTTATTGGCCCAAGTCTGGTGCCAAAATTGCAGACTTGTGATTGGTCCTTTCGCATGCCAGTCAAATTGCTTTTCCTGCAGCAGTAGGCAGTTCTTGGCACCAGACACTCCCTAGAGAGTGGCAATGTGAGACTAGTCCTGTATAGTTTTTTTTACAGAATGGTGAACCCGTCCTCAACTCTACATCTGTAAAATGTAGCCTCCCTGAGATGCTGTATTTAAAAAAATAAATAAATAAATAAATACATAAAAACACCATACAATTGTCACTGACCTATTGCAAACAAACCTAATTTGGATTGTTGTAGCATTACAGTACTTTACCAGTCATTTATTGCTCCATCCCAACTTTTTTGTAACATGTTGCTGGCATCAGATTAAAATGGGGCACATATTTTTTAATAAACATCAAATTTACAACATTTGATATACTGTCTTATTAATATTTTCAATTAAATACAGGGTTTAAATTATTTACACAGCATCCCAAATGTTCTGGAATTTGATGATATGAGAATCAACCTTAAAGTTTCTTCCTGTGCCTTATTATTCTTTTACTAATTTAGGGTTAGTCCCCGCCAGCGGCCTCCCTCCCCCAGTGGAGTTAAACAGCGGCCTCCATCACCTCAGCCCAACACTACCTCTAAACCTCCACCCATACAGAAGCCTGCACTCACCCCGACTGGTCCTCCTCTTCTGCGAAAGAGGGAATCTAAGCCAAAAGACATGTCCCCTGTGGTGCCTTTTACACCTCAACTGCAAGACACCAGCAATGCCAGCACAACCCCTAGCACCAAGCCCAAAGATGGTGAGAACTGACCGTGCACATTCATCCCATTTTATTACTATGTAGTATACAGCACTTCTCCATTCCAGTCATGAGAACACCCTGCTCAGCAACCCTTTTTTTTGTAAGTTGAGTCCCTATTGGGCACAGCCACTTTGGTGGTAATTGATTTATCACTTTAATCAGCATTAATATTTTTAGGGGGGGGTTTATTCCCCACGTGTAAGGAGCAAAGCTGCAAAGAACTGTTTACTAGCTAACTGAGCTAGTCAGGTTTTTTTTTTTTTTTTCTGCTTAACAGATTAGAAACTCTGTCAAGGGCTATGTCGAGTTGTATTAAGTTCAGACATGTTTTATATTTTTATTTCAAATATACAGTACTTAATTGAGAATGAATAAATAACATAACCCAAAAAACATTTTGCTTAAAATTGATCATTCTAATTAACTAATTAATTTACAAAACTGTTTATTTAAAAATCAAATAGTTGGGCCCATCCCAAGTACTAAATTTGAAAATCGCTTTTTTTATGATACATGCAGTTTTTGAAATCTCTTTGAAGTCTCCTTGAAATCTTTTATATCTTTCACCTTCAGAATACCTGGGATTTTCTTGGTTTGCAGAACTGTCCATTTTAAATGTTTAAACATGTTTTTCGTTCACATTGTATTTTCGGTACATTAAACCAACACAAAGAACATGTCTTGGAGTATTGTACCAGCAAGGTCAAGCAGAGCCAGGATCACCGGGTTCAATTCCCTTTTCCTTTAAAATCAGAGCAAGCACCCTGCGCCCTCTGCTGGAACTTTCGCATGCAGCTTGGTGACAGACGGTCACAAACTGTCAGTCTGAAATCATGTGCATCAGTTTGCTTGTTAAAGTGACTTTACTGTGTATGGGTTCGTTTTCAGATCTCAGCTCAAAAGGAGTGTCTGGCACAAATTCTGCTGCAGAAGCTGCTAAAATCTTGGCAGAGAACCGGCGTCTGGCTCGCGAGCAGAAAGAGAGAGAGGAACAGCTCAGGGTCCAGAAAGAGGAAGAGGAGAGGTGAGTATAAAGCCAGATCCATTTGAACCGTTAAGGTCCACCAGTAGTTCATCAACTTCAAACCATAATTCAGCATCAAACTCAAACAAATCCAGATGTCTGCATTTCCAAAATACCTTCCAGTTATCTTCATGGAAAACTGCACTGAGTTATTCATTGTTCAATGCAAAATGAAAATGAGGGGGGGGGGGGTAATTCTGGAGTCATATCCACTGCACCTTTCATAGATTAAAAACAGAATTAAAATCATATACAGGCAAACAAAAGATAATCTGTTCCTATTCTTCCCTTAAAACATAATTGGTACTCAATTATTTGAATCCAGTGTAGGTTAAAGGCTTTTTAAAAATTAATGGCTGCTGTGAAGAACAGCAAATGTGGTTATGTCCGACACGATATAGAAATATCATAATTTGCATTGTTTAGCAGGTGCTGAGGGTTCAGGGTGTGTACACACTGCCTCTGCATTCTTTACCTGAAAACCTGTATCTGTGGAAAAATATCAGTCAGAAGATATTTTTTGCTTTAATCCCTGTAGTTCATGCGGATAATTATATTTATAAACACTGTGCTTAAGCATCTGGTCCTTTCTGGTTTAATGGTTTCATGGTTTAACATAGGCATGGTTTAATATAGGCAAAAAACAAGAGCAGTTGCATGGAGAACCTATTAAACAATTAAAAGGAGAAGTGTAAATCTCTATTTCAGCTCTGTTTTAGTTAGAGTTCTTTCTTGCAGGCTAAAAAAAGAGGAGCAGAAGCGGCTAGCTGAGGAGGAGAGAGTGAGGCGCTTGGAGGAAGAGAAGCTTCGGGCAGAGGAGAGGAAGATAGAAGAGGAGGAACAGGCTCGTAAAGCAGAGGAGGAAAAGCAGAGGTTGGAACTGGAGGAGCAGAAGAAACAAGCTGAACTACAGAAAGAGGTGACTCAGAATCCAAGTGTTCTATAAATGTAGAGAGACTTATTAATCGGTCGACTGAGTGACTGACTAAGTGCGTGTCCAATTGCAGCGTGAGATTGCAGAAGCAAAGGCCCAAGAAGAAGCTGAGAAACAGCGTCAAGAGAGAGAACGCATCATGCAGCAGAATCAGCAGGAGCGCATGGAGAGGAAGAAGGTACGTTTTTAATCTGTCTGTCCATTCGTCCACCCCCCCACAAAGTTTTTTTTTTTCTTTTTTTAAAACTTTTATTGATTATTACAAGGTATCAAAATGATCTATTCCCCAAATTCCATTGTGGTGATGCTATCCGTCCCGCCAGTATACAGTCATACATATGCATAGATATCAAGTAACAAACAGATTTTACTTAAAACGTTTTAAGCATGTATACATTTAGTTACTTGGGACTTTTTTTATTTTAAAAAATTATCTCTCTCTCTCTTTCTCTCTCTGATTGCAGAGAATTGAAGAAATTATGAAAAGAACCAGAAAAACGGACCAACTAGATTTCAAGGCAAGGCAACTTGAGTGCAGCACAATTTATAGAGTATTCAGTATTCATTGTAGCTATCTTGGCATTGCCCTGACTGCTTTGGATTTTTCATTGCGTTTGTGTGACCCACTTATGTCCAGGGCAATGATGACAAAAGCATTCCAGATGAGATTGATGAAGAGACTACTGACCAGATAAACTGTGTAGATGAGGGTCTGTATCATTAAATATACATCTGTACCTTATGAAATTGTGATATATTTATTTATTTTGTTTATTAATTTTTTTTGGGGGGGGGGCACTTATGAATTTAAGGGGAAGAAGACTCAGAAATATTGGAGACAACTCCAGAGGTGAAGGACCAAACAGATATGCAGTCCTCACAGGAGAGTTCTGTTGAGCGAGAAGATCCCCTTGGCAGTGTAAATGAGCATGCTGAAGTAGATGATAAGGAAAACAACAATGCAGCAGAGCCACCTGCCATTAGGTACAGAAGAAAAATATCTACGAACCCTCACGTTTTTTTCCCTACATGTTGACATGATGTTCTATAATCTTATACATAATTTGTTGAACACATCTGCTATACATCACCTGTAATATTAAAGCTTCAGTTGTCCATGTCTTCTCAGTAATTCCTGTTCAAAGACACGTCTGGTGGAGGGCTCAGAGTTTGTGAATGAGAACGCTAAGCTTGGGCTGAATGGGAAAGCAGGGCCTTGGGGCTTTGAAGAGTACATAGATCTGGGGGTTCACCCTAAAGGCAGGCCGCTCTTGGAGCCCGAGGTATGTAATCAGGCCCTAATAGACTGTGATGGGGGACAAGGCTGTCCCAGAGTGGCCTTTGAAGACAAGTCAGCACCTGTGAACTCCCTCCATCCACATCAGCCCATTGAAGCCCTATCTGGTGAGGAATTGCCCAATATCTGGTAAAATGTTAAGCTATTATACAGCTTTTAACATGTATTTTTATTTACTTGAATATATAGTTATATATATATTTAAATATATTAGTTGATTAATTGACATCAAATTATATGTATTGTTCTACATGAAAGTAAAAGTATAAAAACCTTTATCTAGTAATTGTATACAGTAATTGTTTGCCCCCCTCTCTCTCTCTCGTTTCACCTTTTCCCTGTTCTCTTTCAGAAATGTGAGTTGACATCTTTGCTCAGGGCCAGTTGCTAATTGCACTCCATGACGCATGTCCAGTAGAGTTCCAAAGTCTCTTCTTGACAGCCAGAGAAACTCCGAGCCACAGAGAAAAGCCTCTGTACCTCAGAGAATAAGGTGGATCAAAAATATTAAGAAAAGAAAACAAAATATGCTTCAGGGAAAATGTATTTTTTCAGTGTGCTTGTTACTTATATTCTCTGCCTCAGTTCTAGCTGTTTTTGTCTTGTCAGTTTTTTACAATTTTTTTTTCCTTTTTTTGTGGTGGTGTTTTTTGTGGGGCAATCCCTTTGTAATTTATTCATTTATTTGATTATTTTATTATATTGTTGTACCCCTTTTTGTTCACGTTGTACGTTAATTTCACAAACTTTCCACCCCCCCACACATTTCCATTTCCATTTTTGATGAACTCGCTGAAAAGATATTAAGTCTGTGAGTTTGTGGATCCAAGCAGACAGGTTTGCTTTAAAACATGGCAATGTATTGAATGAGATCTATCAGTCCAGGCAGAAAAGAGCAATTCTGTAGTGGTCAGAGGTAAAAGATGTCCTCCAGACATCTCAGACAGACAGTTTAAAATCTGAAACTGAATTAAAAGTAAGGTCCTGGAATGTGTCCTAGATTTAGCCTGACCGCTCGTGCAGATACCCAAAGACTGCTGTGGTTTTTGACTTCCCCAGACAAATTTCCTTAAAACTCCACTGTGCTTTGCTGAGGTTACTGTTTAATACAATGCATCCACCGATTGCATTTAGTTTCTTGCCTGTGTTCTCAACTTTCTGTTGAAAACTAATGTGATGACCCAGAGCCAACGGGCTCTCTGTTACTGTTTGACCTCCCCACTGTTGTGAAGCATTCCTTGTATAAAGTTTGTATATAGCTAATCTTGGTCTAGATATTTCAGGAAAAAAGGTCTGGTTTAAAAGGTTTAAACTTAAAGCTGAATTTCAAACTCAGCCAAAAGATTTGCCAATTCCTTTGGGTTTTAAAGGATGAAGGAGCTCAAGGCAAATATTCTCGTGAGCACTTGTCAGTAGTTGGAGTACCAAGGTTATAGGTTTCAGGTGAATAATTGTTTTCCTAATTTCTTGACATTTTCTTCTTCTACATGTACATAAGCGTTAAACATGCTTAGTTTATATATATATATATATATATATAATTTCCTGGAACTACAGTACAATAAATTTTGGATGTAGGCATGAATCAATACGACAAGTAGTTTAAGCACAGTAGAATTACTGTAATTTCTGTTTGATCATCGCACATTTAAATGAGACATTTTGTTGTTCACTTAAGGTTTAGTCAAAGGTAATTTGGTGCATTTTCAAAGCTTGAATGACTGGAAGTGTTCTTGAAGGCCCTGAGTTTCCTGAGGAGTCCATTGGTTTCAAATGGGTTTTGGGACTACCGTTTGAGTTCTGTCTTGGTTATTCTCTTTTTCTTGTTTTTCTACTCATTCCATCCAGTGGTCCAATGCTCCACACCTAATTTTATATCTTCTTGTAAAACTGCTTGAATTACTTTTCAAATGTGCTACTAAATTTCTCCATATTAAAATATTTAAAATCATTTCTACATATGTAAGTATTATGTACATAATCAGTATTAGGCTGTTATGAATGGGGTATAGAGGGAACTGTTTGGAGAGTCTCCATCTGGTACATTCAAGACTTGAGACTCAGGGCTGTTACTGAATATGATTTCAAATAGGAATCTACCTGATCAGAACACTCATAGATCAAGTGCGGTCTGTACTTGACTCAACTCTGCAGCCTTTGATCGATCGTTCTTATTGGATGTCACTCTAGAGTCTGGGTTTGTGTTTTCTGGTGGTGGAACCTAATGAATGAAAACTGAATGTCGCTAGAGGGCATATGCAAGTTGCTGGTAAAATATGCTTCATTGCTGCTGTAAGACTGATTTAATTACATAACATGAAGCGTATGGACTTTGTTTGAAGATGAAGGTAGTGAGTTTAAACAGGATGCGAAAGGAGGGTTTACTCAGGATTGGCCTTGTAGAGGTGTTCTTCTGTCGGTGTGATAGTACTCCTTGTAGTCTGGATACTTTTAAGCGAAAGCTTGAACTTCACAAGCTTATGTCCAATAGAGGATGGTCCAGAAGATCATGGACTATGATGTGTGGTTGTTGGTTTTTGCTGTACACTGAATAACTCAGAAATGTGTCAGAGGCAACTGAGCATAGAAAATTAACTAAATAACCTATTAATTGCTTTTTTTCCACTAAATAATTTGAAGACACATTGAAAATATATCATATCTTGTTTTTAAATTCATTTAAATCAATCCATATTATTTCAGGACAAAAGACACTAGCGCTGTAAAGCTTTAGATACCGCAAACTAAGGAATTTCATTGGTACACCATTCGACCAAACAAGAGAATACTAACAGAGTAGTGTGAGGAGTTCCTGTGCTTAGTAAGTAAAGGAGATCCTCTATTTTGTCTTTTCTGCAACACTTCCTTAACACCACGTTGTTTGCAAAAACACCCTTTAAGTGCTTTAAGTTGTGGTGTGGCTGCTGCAGTCAGCTATTGGTCAGTGTAGATTGGTTGAGTGTTTGTTGCCTGTCAGCACATACTGTTTCAGACAGGTTTGCTGCTTCTCTTTAAAACCTTTACATTTTGGGCTTCAGAGCTGATCTCTTATTACTGTACTCACAATGCTGGTAGAATAGGAAGGTGCCTTAGATTAAAATAGGCTATATATTTATTTTCCTATATTAATAACTAAACGTGGATACTTTGGCCATGACAATCATTTTACTTGACCAAGGATCTATTTTTGTTTGTCTCTCCCTTCAGTCAGGCATATTGAAATATCCCTGACTACAAATTATATTTGTGAATACATCCAACGTGTATTGAAGTAACTGTTAAAATAAAGTTTCGCAAGACAGTAGAAATAAATGCAGTTTGTTAACCTAGTGTTTTTAGTTGTCTTTTCTCATCTTTTCTTTTTGCTATATGTCAATTTCAGGGTCACAGTGTATCAAGTTACGTGCTCTTGTGTTCAGATAAATCATTTAGGCAAACGTTTGAAATTTGTCATTTTTACTTCACTCAAAATGCAGTGGTTACAGTATATGTTGACATGCCAAGGTTTCCCTGCTCAATGTAGGCCACACACAGTTGTAATTTCAGAAAGATTATACATGTTATGTGAACCAAGCCAAGTACATTTTCACAAAGAAACTATTGACCTTTTTAAAAAAAAAAAGTATCAAGACAAGAAATGTTTCCAGTACGTTAAATTGGATTTCACACATTTCAAACTTAAGCTAGATTTATAAGGTTTTATTATTATTATTGTTGTAATTGTATTATCTCTGACCACCAGAAGCATCTGTTGCTGTTAAACTGCTGATAAAATGTAATTTATTATACAAATTTCATGCCATTAACTATTTTCTGCTTATAAAAATATTGATGCTGCTCATCACCTATTTGCCTCGATGAGTTAATGGATCTAGTATGTTTCTTGACCACACTTTTTAAAGTAACAGGCAAAAATACTAATGCATACCAAAAATGAATAGAAGCTATTAGCCACAGTGATCTGATTTGGAGTGTTCTAATTCTGTGACTCGTTCTTTTTCTGAACATTCTTCTGAAATAAAATAAGCATAGACGTCATCTCTGGCCCTTACAGCTTTTTGGCACAGTCGGTGCAGTAGATGTGCTCTCCATTGATGACAAAGCGCTTGTGGGCCAGGGACAGAGAGCACTTCTTGCAGTTGAAGCAGTACTCATGCCAGGTTTTGTCCTCGTAGTTTACCACGTTGGTCCCTCTGCCAAACCCTAAAAGATCGGAGTAGACAAGTATGCTCAGAACATTGTACTACTGGAAAGCAACAACCTATTTTTATTAAAATGCAACTCCAATGAGATGAATTAAATTGCACTGTATTCTCTGATTAATCAGTTTATATCCCATAGAGCAGGGGTGCCACAGAATGTTACATCTTTGGCACTGTGTCAGCACATTATCATTTTTATATTTTATGTATAATTAATGTGAAATGCAAAAACACCCATCTCAATGTTCATTCATTCATTATCTGTAAGCGCTTATCCAATTCAGGGTCGCAGTGGGTCCAGAGTCTACCTGGAATCATTGGGCGCAAGGGGGGAACACACCTTGGAGGGGGCGCCAGTCCTTCACAGAGCAACACAGACACACACACATTCACACACTCACTCACACACACACACATTCACTTTTGAGTCGCCAATCCACCTACCAACGTGTGTTTTTTGGACTGTGGGATCCTCCGGAGCACCCCACGCGGACACGGGGAGAACACACCAACTCCTCACAGACAGTCACCCGGAGCGGGAATCGAACCCACAACCTCCAGGCCCCTGGAGCTGTGTGACTGCGACACCTACCTGCTGCTAAATATTTACCGGTGATGGGATTCTGACATCCAGAACACTTCTTGGCTACGGAAGTCTTGTAGCAGTCCACACAATAGAAGTCATCCTCATGGGCAGTGAAGCGAGCACCACTCAGGGGTTTCTTGCAGGTGTGGCACACAAAGCACTCGGAGTGGTAAGGCTTGTCCTGATAGTTGATCCCACCGGAGGTAATGGCCTGGAGAAAGGTTGGTCAAACATTGTTAAAGAATATATGATTAAAAGTACATAATTCTAGCCTATGTACTTCACAGTAACAACATATGATTTACTACTATACAAGGATACTATACTATATAAATTTCCAAAACTCATCAATTTATTATTTAAGTATAAAGAACATGGGATTCTTTACTACTAACCCACCAGAACTCAACGTTACTAAGTGTTTGTGATTATCTGGATCAGAAGATTTTAACATGAAGCAAAAAGACTTGAAAGGAAATTAATCTGTATTAAATTTAATAGATGGATAGTAATATATTTTTTAATAATTGGTTGTGCAACTTGGTTAATACCAAATGGTTAATTTGATAAATATAAAACATAATTGCAGTGTTTAATATTGTTATATAATGGGTAAGGTGTGTGTGTGTGTGTGCGTGCGCTTGTTTCCCACAGCAGTCACCTCCTTGCAGCGGGCACAGTGCTTGGCAAATTTCTTCTCATGGCAGGGGCCACAGTAGAAGTCATCTCCCTTGGTCAGGAAGCTCTGAGAGGTGATGGGCTGTTTGCACTCAAAGCAGATGAAGCACTGCTCATGCCAGACTTTATGCTTGTACTCCACATTTTTATCCCCTGAGGAATGTAGAGTTTAAAAGCAGTCATTAAAAAAAGTCCTTTCATTGAACAGATATTGCTTTAATAAAAAACAGGAATCTCATGATTGTTTTCTTCCAGAAAATGCTGAAGTGAAAGGACACCATTTAACTTACAACAAGTACAACAGTTAAAAAGCGTGAGCTGTGTCAGCTGTCTTTCCTTGCTTCTCATGCCTTGAACCCATTTACTCCCTTTTCCCTTTTGCAATGTCATGTAAGTGTACACTTCAAAGAGGGCTTTAAGGCAAATGCTGAGAACTGGGACAAGGCCTATAACTATCGCTGTAATGTGGGCCCAGTGTCCCCAAAAACGTATTAGTGCTAAGATCATCTCAACAGGGAGAGAGTGTTCAGTGTGATAGTCGCTCTACCACTTTAGAATTGTCTTTGTTCTTAGATGTTTTTGGGAAACTCAGCTGTTTAGTATGTAGTACTCAGTATCTAAGTGTTACTAGACGGAGCGGATCACACACCGGGCATGATGACTTTGTAGCAGCCCTGGCAGCGAGCGGAGTCCTCCTTGGCTCCACACTTCCCACACATGATTTTCCCATCGTCTCGAGCCGCAAAAGGCTCATTGGCCAATGCCTTGTAGCACTTGGCACAGCGGAAGCAGTCTTCATGCCAGTGACGGGTCTTGTGGGTCAGCTCCTGAAAAAACAGCAAGAGCACTTATCTAGGGTGACCAGATCTGAGATCTGTGAAAAAGAGGACACGTCTCCGGGAGGGGGGCGACTACTGACGTGCAGAGTGACCAATTAAATGTTTACAGAGAAGGCTATCCACCAATAACGGTAGCTCTACAGTCGGACCGTCCAATCAGAAGATTTTAGGCTACTTCACCACGCCCCCTTTTCACTTAAGCGAACCAATCGGAGTAGGGGAGGGCGGGACTAGTTTGTGAAGGAAACTTCTCGAAGTTCTATGTAAGCTCTAGAAAAACAAAATCCCGGATGTTTGTGAAAATCCGCCCGGACATGTTTTGAAGTCTAAAAAAGAGGACATGTCCGGGTAAAAGAGGACGTCTGGTTCCCCTAACTTATCCCGTCAGAATGTGCCGAACATTGAATAATGGCATTTTTAATACTGGAAAAGTTCACTAAAAATAGGCCGGTCAACTATGTGGCCAACAGTTTTTGATCAACTGCTTATTCAATATTTAATAATAATAATAATCATACATTATACTCAATTCTTATATAGTGCTTTTTTATTATTTTATTTTTATTAATAGAAAGTTATTTCTACCTTGGCGTCAACTCCGATTGGGCGACGACACTCTGTACAGGTGTTGGCACAGATCTTGTCGAAGCATCGAGGACACACGTTCTTATCATCTTTCTTCACATACTTCTTGCCCTGCAGGTTGTCTCTGCAGTAGAAACAGTCGAAGCGCTCCGTCATGGTGGAGCTTAGGTAGCTGCGAGGACCTGGAAGACAAGAGCAGTGACACATTGCAGAATCATTCTTAAATTCTGTACCTGTGTGTAAATATTGGACTGGGTAGGCCAGGGGCTCTGTTCCATGTATTTAACAATGTTTTGAAATAATACTTATACTTTATTATATTCAAGTATTTGTGAGGAGTGTGGTGTGTTCTCTCTGTGTCTGCGTGGGTTTCCTCCGGGTGACTGTCTGTGAGGAGTGTGGTGTGTTCTCTCTGTGTCTGCGTGGGTTTCCTCCGGGTGACTGTCTGGGAGGAGTGTGGTGTGTTCTCTCTGTGTCTGCGTCGGTTTCCTCCGGGTGACTGTCTGTGAGGAGTGTGGTGTGTTCTCCCTGTGTCTGTGTGGGTTTCCTCCGGGCGACTGTCTGTGAGGAGTGTGGTGTGTGTTCTCCCTGTGTCTGTGTGGGTTTCCTCCGGGTGACTGTCTGTGAGGAGTGTGGTGTGTTCTCCCTGTGTCTGTGTGGGTTTCCTCCGGGTGACTGTCTGTGAGGAGTGTGGTGTGTTCTCCCTGTGTCTGTGTGGGTTTCCTCCGGGTGACTGTCTGTGAGGAGTGTGGTGTGTTCTCCCTGTGTCTGTGTGGGTTTCCTCCGGGTGACTGTCTGTGAGGAGTGTGGTGTGTTCTCTCTGTGTCTGTGTGGGTTTCCTCCAGGTGCTCCGGTTTCCTCCCACAGTCCAAAAACACACGTTGGTAGGTGGATTGGCGACTCAAAAGTGTCCGTAGGTGTGAGTGAATGTGTGTGTCTGTGTTGCCCTGTGAAGGACTGGCGCCCGCTCCGGGGTGTATTCCCGCCTTGATTCCAGGTAGGTTTTGGACCCACCACGACCCTGAACTGGATAAGGGTTACAGACAATGAATGAATGAATTTGTGAGAGTTCACTCAGCACCTCACGCTTTGTTCCTAATATCCTTGGTATCTGTTTTTAAAAGCATCAACTGTTGTGTTTTTTTTTTACTTTAAAATGTAATGACTACAACTGGATTATAGTTAAATAAGCTGTTCTTTGCACATCAGCAGGCCTATAAAAATATCGATGGTATATACTGCCAACATAAGACTCACCACAAGAGGGCAATATAGTTTATAGATAAAATATTTTCTGAATTATCTCAGGTCTGGTACAGTTTTCTTATTTTATTTTATTTTATTTTATCACATCATCATTAAATCTCACACCTCATAAAAATATAACGCAGCCCTAATAATTTCAAGATGTTTCAAGAACATGAATCATTTCAACTCCAGGTTCTTGCTGTGGTTGTACTGAACCTGTGTAAAAAATACAAACACTATGATGCTTTATAGCTGGGCTGGTGACTCAGAGTTTCGCTTATAGCTGTGCCCTTGAGGCTGAAAGACAAAACTTGGAGGATGAATGATTCTGATCACAGCCGCACTGCTTCTGTGTGAGAGTAATCACATATAGCCTAGCAACAGCATGCCAAACTGCCAAAGGGAAGTGTGTGAAGGGACTCTAACACAGTCTCTCACAATCAAATCCTCTAGACTACTGTTCACATTCATGCCTGTTAAAGCTAGTAGCCAGAGCTGCATTCTTTGGCCATCAAAATTGGCCTTTATATTTTTAGAAGGACACATTTGGTTTGCCCAGTTGATGTATCCCTCTGTCAACAACTTACTACTGGCCTCAATGTAAACAGACTCTTCCACCATAATTCCACTCATTAACATTCCTTTGATGGTATCAAAAAGAACGTATCATGCTCCAGATTTCTAAATGTTAGAGGCCTGAGTAAGAATATGAAACTACAAAAACTAATAGAAGAAGGACCAAAGAAGTAGGCGAATGCAATGCTGGTTTCAGAAAATGCCTTTAAATATATAAGAGATCACTGGTTGATCAGCATTTTCTCAAAATCTAAGATCATCCCATTTCTAAAGATTTGCATTGACATGATCACGATCACAAAAATATGATTGTATTTAACCGTATAATCGTATATTACATACTTTCTCTCAGACATTACTACAGTGTCTAAGTGAGATTTGGGTTGACGGCTGAAGGCTTTTTACATGCTGCGGACAAATGTAATAGAAACTGAAAGCTTTCTCTTTCTAGAGCAAAACAGAGCATGGAATTCAAATAGGAGCTCACATAGGTTTTATGAGGATTGATGTGGCATGAGGTTTTTTTTATTTTTATATTAAATAACTCAGGGTAGAATGGATGCCCACTGTAAATATCCTCCCCTCAGTTATATCCTCATCTGAAGCTCCAAAATACTGGTTTCTCATCACCTAGGAGAAGGCAATGTTTGTGCTGTGGAATGTGAATTTCAACATCTCTGTGACCTGCCTAGTATGAGAGCATTAAGCCTTAGAGCATCCACACTGTATCACACAGCTGCCCCGAGGATAATCCTTTTGGTGCACTATGCCAAGGTTCCTTTTGCCGCAGAGGGGCCATCATGACCGTGGTGAAAAGGTCTAGATAAGAGTCAAGTGAGTCAGCCAGGCCAGGAACAGCCACCTATCAATATATATATATATATATATATATATATATATATATATATATATATATATATATATATATATATATATATATATATATATATATATATATATACACACACACAGTACTGTGCAAATGTCTTAGGCAGCTGTGAAAACGAGATATAAACAGCTATTTATCTGAGCAGTAAGAATAAAACTAGAATAATAATGAAGAATAACATTGCTACAGCAAGTATGTTATTCTGTTTGTTAATGTGTTTGGGTTAATCCTGTCCAAGTTTCTCCTCATGGAATTCCAGTGTTGTCTGAGGTTATCATCCAGCACCTAGTTTTACCAGTAAATAAATACTTAATTTTGTTAAATCAAGTGTGCCATTGATTTAAAGTATCCACAGAATCAAGGAGAATATCTGGAATAAATTTTATTCCTAACAATATCTCACAACACGTCTAAAATAATCATTTATATAACGACACGAGAAAATAAATCATTATAATAATTATCAAACATAATAATAAAATTCAGTGCCTTCACGACTTTAGCACAGTAAAAT
Organism: Hoplias malabaricus; assembly: GCF_029633855.1. NCBI lineage: Eukaryota > Metazoa > Chordata > Actinopteri > Characiformes > Erythrinidae > Hoplias > Hoplias malabaricus. The sequence goes on from NC_089816.1 coordinate 5,609,196, forward strand.
ATAAAATTATGTCGCTTAGCAGCCATAGGAAATCATTTATAAAATACATTGCTTGATAAAAGGGGTTTATGAGTGAACTTAAAAAAAAAAAAAAAAATTCTGTTCACTTTTCAAGGTTGGTTTTATTAATCAAATTCAAATTTATTGCAGTGAACCACAAGTAGCTAAAATATTTAAAGCACAAAAAATATTCCCTAAAATGCCAGATTAAAGGAGTTTGCACATTCACACACTTCATTTACACACTTCTAAAAAAGATCAGCTGAAAGTGTGGTTAGGAATTAAAAATTATTTGTTTTTAAGGCTCATTAAAAAAAAAAAAAAGACCTAAAAAGACCTCGCCAATGTGTTCCAACACCACTACCATAACGTGTAAGTTGATCAATTAATAAACCGGTAATGAAAAACAATTTCAAGGCCCATATCACACAGGGCCACAATTTTAAGACACAAAATAGACATTTGGTTCTCCAACTGGTTCCCCTCCTCCCACACCTTTACCTGAGTGTCTGTAGAAAGCCATGACTGGTTTCTAGAAGAGATTTTGGATGAAGAAGAAGGATGCCAGGAGCAAACAAAAGTATCCACAGAGAGGTAGGGTACTTTAGTGCACACTTCAGTGAATACAGTATATATGCACATTCAAAACCACACCCTCACCCAATTAGCCTTGATATCCCACTCTCTGCCCCTATTACCCCCAATACTACACAGACCCCAAAGAACCATGCCTGGACCTTCCTTTATCGTCACCAAACCACCATCTGCTCAAACCATGTTTGGAAAAAGTGGCCTGAAAGGTTTGGGGGGTGGAGGGTACAGAGGGTTAGAGAGTGAATTCCTTGGTTGTGACATCAGAGCAGAGAATAGAGGAATTCCAGTAGGTCTGAGCTGGGATCTAGATGCAGGACAGCATCTTCTTGACATTTGCAGGTTTGACATTTGTGGGCTGAGCTGAAATGGATGAGAGGGTTGAGTGATGTAGTAATTACTGAGGATGAGTCAGAGGCCTTTGTCAGAACTGTGTTTCTTTCATCTAGCAGAGCTGTTTGGACGTGCTTACACTACCCAGTACACTTGATCGTTTTGCTGGTTTGGCTGTTTACAAAAGAGGTTTGAGCTCTACGACTAATAGCATAAATGTGCTTAATGTGTAGGTGTTTACCATTTATCTAAACTGTTCTGTTTTGCTGGAGAGTGATGAGCAAATGTGGGAGATGTCACTTCTATGGCCATTTATGCTTTCATGTACTGGCTTCTAAATCTAAGCACGGTCTGACCGCGTTTCATCTTTCCATTAATAGAGCAGTACTCACCTTTAGTTTATGCCGTCTGTTTAAGCAAAATGATTTACAGCTTTGATTCACATCCACTGGTTAGAAGCTCAACAATAAACTGCTGAAACAGAGCCATAATGGCAGGACAGGTTTGAGGTTACTAACGCAGCATGACAGAAACGTATAGCATCAAGTTTGGGTTGGCGTCTTTCGGTTTTAGGCTGTTTCAATAGCGAGTGGCATTTGAGAGCCTTTGTTTCGGTACTCAGAGCAGGCCTGCAGAGGCTTTAATAATGCTCAGTGCTGTACAAGCTCAAACACTAGTCACATTTTAAATTTGGTGATGTTGATTGCCAAGTATGTCCCGGCTAAAATTCTTGCTCAAGAGTAAGTGTGTGATTAAAGGAACAAAAATGGAGCCACCTCATTTGTCAGTGTTAAACACTTCTCCAGGCTTTGTGGGAATGATTTCCTTGAAAGGAGTGAAGCCAAGAACAGGCTGCAGTAAGAGTATACACAAATTAATGTACGGCAGCCACACTGGACATCTACAAATTTAGAATTTTTACTGTGAACATAAAATGACCACCGGTATGTCCAACAGAACAGATACATTCAACAGGAAAAGTAATCAGAATGGAAAACAACTCTAAAACCACACTATAAAGCCAGTGAATGATGGAGCCAGTGATTATTGTCTTTACTGCATTTTTCCCCTACACTAATGAGTTTTCCATGTGTTCCATTAACTCTATCACACTTGGGACTAGACATGGATAACAAAGGATTTTGAGTACATTACAAACACACTACACATTTGTTTATATTAGAGTCTGCCAATGGATTAAGCTACACATAGTTGTTAATGACTGAGCAGGTGTCTCTCTAGTGAAATCTTGGAATTTCATAATGTTTGTGTTATTCACACCTTTCTGTTATTGTGGACATATAGTGATGAAAAGCACTGAAATTCTAATAATTAAATCATTTGAATTTCAAAATAGTTTGCTTTAAAAATGGATTCTAGGGAAACAATCCAGGTCAGGACCTTTGCAATAGTTTGGCAGAAAGTGGTAAATGTGCCAAAAACACTCGCCTGTTGGTGGATGTATGTTAGCATTGGAACCATTTTCCATATTCATGTCCATAATATTTATGAAAGGAATGTTGACTTTGTCCTGAGTGGGTCATTAGGTTGTCAGACGATGAAGGTATCTATGAGATATGAGATATCTATCTGTGACTGGGGTAGACAATAGAAGTGGAAGTGCTTTCTGGTTTCCCACCTGTCTTCTGCTGAGACCCTGTCTTCTGAACACCAAAAATAGCCCTGTTCACTCCCACTGGCACCATCCCCAAACACTGACCCACTCTTCTGTTATCTAGCCCACCCCACCCCCCTCGAAATCTGTCACAACCATCTGCAACCTATTCACCACAGTCACTGACCTTCAAGGTCAACATTGTTCACAGCAAAAAAGAAATAAAATATAATATAATAAAAAAAAACAATTGCCATACTAGAGAAATAACAAGAATATCTTTTCAGAAAATTATTGATTGATTATGAAACTGAACGTTAACTTCTATAACCACTTCCCCCTGACCAGGGTCCAGGTGGGTTCAGGGATCTGTAAGATATGCCAACGCTAACACACATTAGAGCAAGGAAGTGAAAACGAATACACACTGGCGCTCTTTGAAGATCAGTGTGTTTTGTGCTTGTAATAGCTCCAGTCAGTGTGGTGCTTAGAGCACATCTTCAAACAGCTGACTGATGGAGAGCTTGGATGAAGGCCTACTGCACAGGCTTTGAGCTCCTCTTTGCTTTGACAACCTGATCAAAGTAATCAAGGACATCTAGCTTGGTTAGCCATATGGGGCTGATGCCAAACTCTGGCCCATCTGCAGAGGCCTGTGCTATGGGAGTGATCTCCTCTCTGAAGTATGTGAGGTAAAAGGTGTCCCTCACAGAGAGGCAGGAAGTCTGGGGTTGCCATAAAAAGTGAGTAAACCAGATCCACTAGCATGCCTATGCTAAGCTTTAACCCTATGCTCAGCAGCAGGGTATCATTGAGGGCCACAGAAGAATTGATCTGTGCAAGCAGATTACATGCACGGATTGTCATACTCATCTAAAAAATAAACGCCTGCTGTACTTTACACTGTATGCAAATTATATGAAAATAAACATGGTGCATTAGTACTGTTAATGAAAGTATATATTTTGACAGTGTCAGCACTGCCCATGAACAATATATTACACATCAATATATTACCATCAGCACCTATTAAGCTTTACATGAGGAGTTCCCTAATGTTTTAGTAAAAGGTGATGTGAATATAAATGTATATATAAATAAATTATTTCTTCAATATAAGGGACATTTCTTTGTGAGGTAAATACCCTGATTGTCTGACAGATTCATGGACGGACAGTCTCTGTGCTTTTCCACTCAGTTCACCCTCACACATTGGCACAGTGACTGGAAAAGGTGTTCACTGGCTGGAGATCAGAGCAGTCTGTTTTTACTGAGAGGGGTGTGTCAGCAGATTGGACTAGTGCTCTCTGCAAAAGTGATGGTTAGAGTCAATGACAGATTTAATGTCTGGTTAGTCACAAAATATTAAAGGGAACTGTTCAGTTTTATAAGTTCTGCACTGTGGCGTGTGTCCAGACAGATGGAGATAAACAGTAATAAAAGAGAAAGGCAAAAAAAAAAGGCTAGAACCAAGCATACAGTGCTGCTCCCAGTGGACAGAATGTCACAACAAGGACCTCTACAATGTGCTCAGCAGCACATTGCCTAATTAGGACCTCCAGTGCTGGGGGGCGGACGCTTTTGTTTCAGCCTCAGACGCCCCCTCTAGTGGGATGCAGGAAAGCACTCTGTGAGACTGAGGAAGTCCAGCTGCTTTAGGACTATTCAGTGATTAATTACACAATTTGTGATCCAAAAAACTCTCAATCAGTTCAGCCAGGATCACCATCAGTCACCTTGTTCAGGCCTTATATGGCGACAGCACTTACCACATCATGAATATTTCTGCAACGGATAATTTGCTGGGATGACTACTCCACAAGGAGAAGGTTCACTAGTGTACTAGTCAACTCGACAAGTGTGTGACTCAGCAAATATGACAGGCAGGTATCTGAGCAAAGCAAAGTATAGTCCACTGCTCAGGGAACACAGAGATAAAAGACATGGTAGATCTGCCAATGACATGATGCCATTGTTACAGCACAACCTCCAGGTGTTTACAGGTGGCTAGGGAAGAAGTAACTCATTGCTTTGGCTAAACTTTCCAGGGTTGAAGGATAAAATCCATTGTGATCCTAATGGGTTCTACATAACGTTATCAGTAACCTGACTTTTGATAACATCACATCTGCGTGAACACCCTATAATGAAAGGTATAATGAAAGGTATTGTTCTCATTTATAGATATAAAATGTCATTATATACATGAAGCTAAATTCTTTACACTGCCCACTAAAGTTGAAATACATTGCATATAATATTTAATAGTTTTGCTGTTATATTAAATATTAATATCTATACTGTTTTACTCAGAGGTGTAGACTAAAACCAGTTATGCGTTTTTACATATTTCAAGAAAAACACAGTGCTACACAGTACCGATTTACTCTTCCTACTTACTTTGGTAATCTGAACACTGCTTTTCAAATCTGCAGCACACTGAAAATTATTTGGTTATAACATTTGTAATAATATTTCTGACCCTGACACAGTGTTGGTGAAAGCCTTAAATTTGTTGTGACGTCTATGATGTGAGGACTCATGTATGGTGTGATTTTGGGAGGGCCTTTTTGCATCTTAGCATCTTTCATTCATTCATTCATTATCTGTAACCGCTTATCCAATTCAGGGTTACCGTGGGTCCAGAGCCTACCTGGAATCATTGGGTGCAAGGCAGGTATACACCCTGGAGGGGGCGCCAGTCCTTCACAGGGCAACACACACTCACTCACACACTCACACCTACGGACACTTTTGAGTCGCCAATCCACCTACCAACGTGTGTTTTTGGACTGTGGGAGGAAACCGGAGCACCCGGAGGAAACCCACACAGACACAGGGAGAACACACCAACTCCTCACAGACAGTCACCCGGAGCGGGGATCGAACCCACAACCTCCAGGCCCCTGGAGCTGTGTGACTGCGACACTAACCTGCTGCGCCACTGTGCCGCCCATCTTAGCATGTACACTATGTAAATTAGTTCTCATGTTCACACACTCTACATGTATTAGTGTTTTAATTAATGTGTATCAACTTCATGTCGTGACGTTTTCAGGAATATTGTCTTTTCTATGTTTACCCACTGGCACTTTAATGGAGAATAACAGGATATTTTCTGAAAGACTATTCTTTAAGTATCTTCTCTGTTATAAAATCACAGGTAACACATTATAATAAGAATACATTTATAAATGGTTTACAATTTGTTTATTAAGTGATTAGTAATTAGGCTGTAAACATTAAAATTCATTAATAATAATTTAGTCATAAAATCATTTAGAGATATAAAGGGCAACAGCAATTACTGAAAATTTCTTGGTAAAGTATAAGTGAAGACCACATTATCATCAGTGTCTAAAAAAGACATTCTATCAGTGGTTAATTGATTAAACTTGGTGAGTGAATGGTTAAACGTTTTAACAAATATGTGCCGAAGCTGACATTGTTAGTGTTGACTGATGGAGAAGACGAAGTAAGGTCAGTATCTGGCAAGATCTGAGGTGTAACAGCGCAGATGGATGTAGGTGCACTATTTGGCAAACAACAGATCACTGATACCCTTTACATATAAGTGTTATAAATTATTACTAATTACTTTTATGTGTTTACAGACAGATTAATAACCATTGTAAACTTTTATAAACCTTTGTAATTGTAGTCACTGAGCTGTATCTTTATTTCATCCCTGTACTGAATATATCACAACGATTTAAGACAGATATAAAACTGATTCATTTAATGACACTGTTCAGTGATAATACAGGCACCTTTCTGAATTTAATGGGGGGAATTTAAAAAAATTTCCAAGGTGTTATTTAAAATGTAATCAAGACGTAATCAAAGTCATTCAGAACATAGATGTTTTGGTCTGAAATACTTTAAAGAAATGTACCCAGTTTGAATTGTTCACACCAGTGATGATAGGAACCAGTCGTCTAAACAGATAACACTTCAAATATGCTTGAAAGGCTTGTTTATGCTCATTTTTATTTATATCTTATTCATTTTATACCAAGGTTTTAAGATATGCACAAATTAGCAAAATATTTCACAAAAATGAGTATGTATTATGTATAAATGAACAAACTAGTAACTTAACACTGAGGAAAGTAATATTTAAAAACTTACCGAAAAGCCAAGAATGACTGTCACAGCTGTTGCAGAAGTCTGGTGTAGCATATGCTTAGAGTTTGTGTCTCAAGCGTCGCTACAGCTCTTAAAAAGCCTGTGAGAGGAAAAAAAAACACACACACACACACACACACAGAGCAGGATGTGATCCAACTCCTCTTAGCTCACATCAACAATGATTTCAGACAGGAATTTACTCCCTCTCTGCTAATATACACTATAGCAATTACATGTGAATAAATCTCAACATCTAGGCTATAAAAGCTACTTCCCAGAAGCTTCAACCTCATAAGACTTTCTTAGGTAAAAAATAAAGCTTTAATGACAAATTATGTTTGCTGAAACAAGAACACTGTAATTGAGGCCAAGCCCGATTGTGCCCCCTTGTGGAGCCATCGTTAAATGTGAATGAGTATGTGAGTCACTTGATGCCATCACTTGAGATGAAGTTCCTAGCGGTATGTATTGTATGTATGCAAGTGTATGTGTATGTGTATGTGTGTGTGTTAGGTACAAGTAGCTAACACAGCTATTATCAAATTTAGAACACGGCATGATAGACCACTGCGCACCAACAATAACTTATAATTTTTTATTCATACTGTTCTCTGATTACAAACAGCCATTTGCCTATTTGTCTCCTTGTTTTACTCCAATGTCAACCAGGTTGCTCTCGAGATTTCTTTGTTATGGAAGGATATTTTTCTATGCCACAGTCACCTTGGCTTGCTCACTTGGGGCTTGGACCCAAAATCCTGAAAAGCTTTTTTTGTGACAACATTAATTCATTCATTCATTGTCTGAAACCACTTGTCCAGTTCAGGGCCGTGGTGGGTCCAGAGCCTACCCAGAAACACTGGGCGCAAGGCGGGAACACACCCTGGAGGAGGGGGGGGGGCACTCCTGCACAGGGCAATACACACTCACACCTACACTCTCAGAACAAACCTATGGTAGAGGTACATTATTGGTCACTAAAGGTACAAACAGTGTAAATGTACCTTTAAAGGTATAACAGTGTTTAAAAGTCCAGTTGTGTTCCCTGACGGTACATTACATACTCTTCTTTAGAAGGAGTGGTGAATATTTGTAAGTTTTCATTATTTAACTATGTCAAATAACAAAGATAATATATGTCCTGGAGATGGAATGGAGCGTACAAAATCAACACAATATTAAAAAGGTACAAATATGTACCCTTGAGGGTACCAACACAGAGACAGCAAAAGGTACCACCGCAGAGACAGGTTTTCTGACAGTGTATGGACACTTTTTGAGTCGCCAATCCAGCTACCAACGTGTGTTTTTGGACTGTGGGAGGAAACCAACGCCGACCCGAGAAGAACACACCAAACTTCTCACAGTTTGTGACAACATCTGTTGTAAAAAAATATTCTCAAAATGAACAGAATTGAACTTATGTCCTGTAGCGTCATGAATGATGACCTTTTGTGAAACGTTGCTGTCAATTTGGAAAGGTTTGGATGGGCAAAATTAGATTTTTTTGGAAAGGACTAGCGCCCCCTCCAGGATGTGTTCCAGCCATTCGCCCAGTGATTCCAGGTGGTCTCCAAACCCACCGCGACTCTGAACTGGATAATACAGACAACGAATACACAGTTACACAGTTTTGAAACGGTTCCCTGTGCCATCAGCAAAGTGTCCGAAAGCCAGTATCTGTCAAAATTCATCAGTGCCCACAGCTGGGTGACACGAATATGTGAGAAGGCATCTTACAGGGCTGAAAATGTATACTGGGATTTTTTTGAGACATATGCCACCATTAAGGCAACATCTATTCCTGGGAAGTCTGTGATTATTTCAGCAAGATAATGATAGGCTTAATCTGCATGTGCCGAAAGAACTTCAAGCAAGACTCAACTAAAACTGAACTTGTAAATCAGCAACAATTTGTACATTTAGTTCCCAAATGAAGAAAAAATAATCAAATGTAGGTAAAAGGATGAAGTAACACAGTGGTAAACGTGCATGTGACCCCACTTATTTTGAGTGTGTTTCAGGCACCATATTAAACTTTGTTTATGAAATATTTGGAAGATGATCAGTGAAAGCACTGGAAACTAATATTTTGGCAAATTAACAGTAGTTATTATAATATCCTATGTAAACCTACATTGATGCACACACTTTTAAATGACTGCAAGACTATAACGACGCAAACATTCTTTCAGTTTAGACCTTTGTAGCATAATTTTATAGTAGGGCACCAGTCCTTCACAGGGCAACACAGACACACACACATTCACTCACACCTACGGACACTTTTGAGTCACCAATCCACCTGCAACGTGTGTTTTTGGACTGTGGGAGGAAACCGGAGCACCCGGAGGAAACCCACGCGGACACGGGGAGAACACACCAACTCCTCACAGACAGTCACCCAGAGCGGGAATTGAACCCACAACCTCCAGGCCCCTGGAGCTGTGTGACTCCGACACCTACCTGCTGTGCCATCGTGCCGCCCGGTAACCATACAATGCTATATAAATGAGCCCTTGGGTGAGATTCCTACATTTACCTACATTTGTAACATAGTTATAGCTGTATATCTGGATAAGGATGAATACTAAACGGCATTAAAGTAAATGTTTGCCAGGTTCCTCAAGTAAGAACACAGCTAAACTGCAAAAAATGCAGAATTCATTGGAGTAATTTTGAATAAGACGCTCACAGCCTGAAAACATTCAAAGATGTGTCACCGCTGATGCTTGGAAGATTGTCTGCTGGGTTCTCCTGCGTTCCACAGACCACCAACTACTTAACTTCCAACCACTTGCCATTACCCACCATCATCAGTTACACTGAAGTAAATATGAACTTGGCTTAGCAACACTATCACTATTATTATTATTATAACCGTTTTTATTTAATTAATTAATTGATTAATTGATTGATTTTATTCGCTTTGTACAGTGGCGCAGCAGGTAGTGTCACACTTACACAACTCTGGATGTTGTGGGTTCAAGTCCAGCTCCTAGTGAGGAGTTTGGTGTGTTCTCCCTGTGACTGCATGGGTTTCCTCCCACAGTCCAACAACACTCGGGAGGTGGATTGGCGACTCACAAAGTGCCCATTGTTTCCGGGTAGGCTCCGGACCCACCACAACCCGGAACTGATAAGTGCTTACAGACAATGAATGAATGAGTCATCTGTTTTGATACCAATTCTGTGAAGCTGCTTTGTGACAACATCAGTTGTAAAAAGCGCTGTATAAATACATTTTGATTTGATCGGAATTTTCTGAAAAGAGCTAAATGAGTCTTATATGGAAAGTTAGCATAAAACAGAAGAAAATACCACATTTTTTGGAAGATCAGATACATTATTTCAAAACTTAATAAAAAAATCTTAATTGATATTATGTACTGGAGATGATGAAATCCTCAGGGATACACTTCTTTAACAGCACAGATTGTCTGGCACATCCAAACACTCTGTGGATGGGGTATGGCAAATGTAAATGTAGAAGTTTTTATTGCCATCTAGCTTCCCAGCATCACATTAACAAATAAAAGGAGAGACAGCTTTTTTTTTTTTACACTTTTTTTTACACTTTAACTTAAATCATGTCAATCAAGTAAAAATAAATAAATTAAAAAGATTGTGTTTATACACCCACGCACATATGAGAGAGAGAGAGGGAGAATTTTTAAGAGATAAGCATCTCGATTAACTAAACAAGCTCTAAGTCACAGTGTAAACAGATGCAAACACATGTTGAAATCAAAAGTAATCAGGTCTTGAAATAACGCAGAAGCCAACACTTCACCCAATGCATAAACCTCAGAGCAGGCCATTCAATTTGGCAACAGCTAAATAGAACCTGAGGAGCTAAACTGTAGCTTCACACAGACTCGGTAAACCAGTACAAATCTCCATGATATCACTAAAACGTTTCTGTAATATTAAAAAAAAAATGTTTATCTAATTATTTCTTTGGAGCACAGCAGCTGCCCTTTATTTTGTGTGAATATTTTATAATGAAGCCACCAGCTATAAGCCAATAGAGATGGTTGGGAAAGAAAGAAAAAAAAAAAAGAATGATGTGTGTTGACATTCATAATATTTATCAGAAATCTTTGAATATTGATTTATTAATGCATACAATATGATGGTGATTATACTGTTCATTAAAGAGGTTTTTGTTTCTTGAAATTAAGGATGTTTTGCCTCAAAATATCTCTAAAAAGCCTTTAATATTAAAAACCATAATTAAATAAATAAATAAACAAAATAGACATACTTTTGCATAAAAAAAAAAAAACTTTTCTTGACATTTGGGTGTCCCCAGACTTTTCAAAACAACTTCAACATAAACAGAATGCCTTCGATATTACTAATCCAGAAAGCATTATCCCAGTGAAGGGCATACTTGTGGAGTATTCGGACCATATAAGGACCATGTTACCTGATCCCACACTGTTCACTGCCTCTGCAGCAGGGTTTGGTCAGTTCCTGAGTGGGGGACAGTGTTACCCAGCTGTGAGGTGAAATAACTGCGCAGACATAAAGGAATCTACCCGTGACTGAAAAACAGCACTTTTGCACAGCTGCCTTTGGAGACACGCCAAATAACCCGGGAAAAGGGGAGTTATGGGAGTCTATAATTATATTGAGTGATCATGCTCTTGAGGCTTGTGACTTTGTCCGTAAAATATTAAAAAGATATAATCAGATGAGAAATGGTGCCAAACATTAACAGAATAGCTTTCAGTTTGTACTGAATGAAGCTGGGCCTCATTCTGCCTCAACTGTTTTGCTAAAACAGATGTCTGCTGATGAAATCATGTCTGAATTAAGACCAGGTGAAGCTTTCGGCCTTGTCTGCTGACCCTGTATGAAAGTCATTCCATGTAAAACCCAATAAGAAGGAAGCATGTTTAAATCGAAAGCACAGAATTCTGTTTATTGACCATTGCACGCACACTAACAGATGAGAAGAATATTTACACAGATGTAAACAGTCAGTACCTGCAACATGTAAGTACAGAGGCTGCACTGTGTGCCTAGCACTCAGCTACATATCAGTTAAAAATACCACAATCGCAGCATCCAAGGGTTCATCTGCTTCTTTCTGCCATGCTGGGCAAGCCAAGCGTATCACTGTGTTAAGCTTTCATCAATGTAGGCTTTGTCAATGGTCATGATAAATGAAGTCAATCACAAGTCACTCAGGACAATCAGCAGAAGAGTAGTAGAGCTAGCTGAATATTTGCCCATGGTCTGTCAGGCTTTAGATTAAAACATCTGGGCTTTCACTGCTCAGGACACTCAGTATCATATTGGGGGGGGGGGTTGGGGGCACTACACACAAATTAGTGAAGTCCCATCCAACCAGGAATCACCAAAAAACAGTGTCAATTTTAATAGTCCAATTTCTTTAAACAAATTAAATCAATGAGACAAAAAAAATAAACAAAAAACACACAAAAACGCTTATAATTTTAAACATATAACGTTTTATCTCACAATTTTAGTAGTAAATGCACAGCTCATCGGAATATAAGCAACTTCTTGCCTCCATTTTGTTAATATTCTTGGGAACAGGTCATAAGGGCATTGTTAACTTGCTGCCTTTGGTGTCAGAACCATGTCGAACTCTTCCCTCTCAGAGCAAATAATTGCAAAAAAACTGGAGATGGATCTCAGTGTACCTTGACAGGTTTAGTTTTTCTTCATCTGTAAACCATCTACCATCATACAATTAAACAAAATAATAAGGTACAACAACATATTAACAAGGCAAGAACAAGCAAAGAAAAGTGCAAAAATGCAATCGTACTCTACTCCTTCACATCCTCAAAATACAAACACCCTGTTCCTGTGGGTTGTGTTATCAACAGACATGCCTACTCCAAAAAAAAATAAAAATCCCACAATGCCTTCTGTTAAATATCCTGCACAGCAGGAGATAACTTGGTGTGGAAGGCCTTAGACACTACCATCTATGTCTATCTCAGTCTTTCTATCTCTTCCCTCCCTATTCTCCTACTTTTTCATGCCCTTGATGTTCCAGAAGACTTTCAGCCTTTGTCCACAGTAACACTGTAATTAGGACCATGTCTTGTCTGTATCTGCTGCTTTACTCGGCAACTGTACCCAATTTTGAGAGCAGGCAGCATTAATCCAAAGGTGCTGCCCACCTACACAATCTTCAAATACATTCTACTGAACCAGACATCCTGGGAGTAGAGAGCAAATATAAGAATACTCGAAAATAAGAGCAAAGAAAATCGTGTGGGCTTGCTCCTCTCATTTTTCTGGGTTCTGTATTCTGTTTTAATTGATAGTGCAATCGTTACATTTGAGTCCTATATATCTATATATAATAACACACAATGGCAACATATAAAAGTTTTTTTATAGGATTGTTGTTCATATCTCTGCACCACACCCTGATATCTCTCTCTGACAGGAAACATTTTCCCTACTGAGCGTTTCCAATTTTTTTCAAAATACAAACATTAAAATAATTTAGAACACGCCTAAAATCAGACAGTTACCTCTCAAACTAAAACAGCTTTTGCAGTGTAGTGACAATCCACAACATCCAATGACAGTTTCTTAATTGGTTATAAAATCCATAGAAATTTTACACAAAAAAAAAGGAAGAACAGACTGTGACACATCTCCACACAAATCATCATGCAAAAGTCAAACATAAAGAGGTCAAGCAAACTGATATTAAGTGGGTTTTGTTCTTTTTCTCTGTCTGTATGTCTGCACTATGTGTCTTCGTACCACTAGAAAAATCACAGGCAATGATTTTACGTTTTTTTTATTTTTTAGTTTGTTTGTTCTGTTTGGTTTGTAGTATTAATAGATATAATGCATTATGTTAAACATTCATTGTTAAATATGACATCATGTCATTACAGCAGTGTTTGACTGCATGGAGAGATTAATATGAACATTTTGAGGCTGTCTGGTTTTAGTTGTTTTAACAGACTAGGGCAAATTGCCTCAGATTTTTGCCTACTGACTCGTAGACAAGTAATATCATCTCACATGCGAACATAAAGATATAACAAGGTGTACCACCCCCACAGAGTCACAGTCAGAGGTCAATTTATGAGATCCGGAACCTTTGATTATACTAACCGGCATTCCTCTGTCGCCAGTCACAAATTACAGCAAGCGCATCCCTCTTGTAGCCTATTGCAAGCCCACAGCTCAGAAAACATGGCCAGGTTTAGTATCAAAATACAAGGTTTCCCCCTAGTGGACGGCAGACAGTGGTTTAACTCTGAGAGAAAATGAAAATCTACATTCAACAGGCACTTGATTGAAACTGCACAGCAAACACAGAGCCATCCAGTTAGCATGCCTCTGTTTTGACTCTCACACAGAGAAGGCAGTTTGAAAAAATGTAAATATTTCAGTATCTTTGACCCACTGACCCTACTCATATTCTCACTCAGCACAGCTCTCACCCATCCAAAGATATGGCAACGTTAATACGCTCAGCAGGTTGTGCCTATTTTACAACTTGCTAAACAGACAATGGGAAACTGCCATGTCATTTCTCACAGTAACTGAGACAGTGAGAAACTAGAGAAGCCAACGATGCCACAAAACCGTGAGAGGCTGTGAGGTCTGCTTTACAGCCAAGATGCAAAGTGACACACAACATTTAATGATGGATGGCAGGAACTGACAAGCTACACAGACACTTTTAGACAAACAGAAAGAAAAGTGAGGAATGAGGTAGAGACACAACCAGTCACATCAGGGATAGGAGAGGGCAGAAAGATAGAGAGTGAGGCAGAGAGATACCCAGATGTTGGTGTTTGTACGGAGTAGGACAGATGGGCAGGAATGCCTTAGACTCAGCCGTGTCAGATGGTTTTCTTTTTGTTTTTGTTTTTTTCTGCCATGCAGTTCAAAGCTCCCGGTGACGCTGGGGGTCCCGAGGCAGTGGTGGCTCTGAGTCATCCATGGGCAAAACCAGACGCGTGCCTCTAATCACCAGCTCATGGTCGCCAAAGGCCAGCTCTCTGTCCAGAGCCTCGTCTGAGGTGACACCGCCCATGGACTGGCCGCTCGTGCGCACGCCAGTGGCATCAGTGCTCACAGTGATGTCACCGTATGTCAAGCTGATGTCACCGTCATTCAGGATGAGGTCAGAGTCGTCGTCTTTCAGCTGTCCCTCATTCTGTTTTGAAGGAGGATAAATGGATAAGGGATAGTGTTAGAAAGATATTTCTTTTTTGACAATTAGCAATTACAAGACCTTTAAAGCAATATGCTTTGTGATTATTTAGGACATATATTTCCTGGCCCACAACCAAGGCAATGAATTACCAAAAATACGTCCTAAAAGTTTTTTCTTTTTCTGTCACTTCTACTATGAACATTCTTTACCTGTTTACATGCTTCTTACAATTAGTTTATTCATTTTTGCCATTGCTACCTACCGGGCCGGCCTAGAAGAGGCATTGACTGACTCCCAATGTTGAGCCATATTTCACATTCCAGTTCGTGAACTAAATTTGGAACCATTCGGCACGTTTCCACCTTCAGCGCAAACCGTGGCTGAATAACAGGAAATCAGACAAGAACACAGTCCATTTTCGTGTGTTTCTGTGGCTGTGTTTGGCGTAACCCCATGCATGTTGCCCAAAGCTTCAGCTCGGCACTGGTTAGTTCACAAGCTCAGCGGGACGGCTCGGAACTCGGCAACATTTACACACTTCTTATACCTCACACAGAGAGGACTGCTGAGTTTGTCTTATTTCGTGAGAGTGTGTCTTTGGTGGGGAGACATTTTGTGGCGTAAGTGTGTTTATAAAACTCCATATAGCTGTGCACCGCCACATTAAACCTCACGTTTTACTCTAACAAGTTACACTGAATAAAAAAGTAATTGTACATCTTAAAATTAACAAAATGTTCTTAGTTCGTTTTTTTTTTTTTTTGCTGGTGATAGAACATCTAGTACTTTTAAAGTATTTTTAAATAAAATGAACATGCAAATGTTATATATTTTGAACAAATCTTTGTGCTCCTTTTATCCTTTCTGCATTTATTAGTCCTGCCCTCCATATTTTCTGTACAACACTATCATATAATAGAAACCACATGTAAACAAAGACATTGATATGAAGCACCAAAGCTTCACCAGGCCTTCCAATGACAAGGGGATGTATTTTGGGCTTTCCTACTTTCCTACAAGGGCTATATGGCTAATAGTGGTCTGGCAAAATTAGGTTTCTCTTTGTTTCTAAATAAAAATGTAATATATATGACTTATTGACCTACAAAAACAAATGTTATATATTTTTAAGAACTATCTTAAAACTTGAAGCCAGAATTTGATTTATACATTCCTCCTGCACCCATAATAATCTTGTCTTTGTCAACACAGGTATGCAGTTTTCCCACTATAAACTAATGCATAATTGGCTAGATATAAGGAAAGCAGAAAACTATACATTTGTTTTTTCACTGAGCTATTTTTTTTAAGAAAAAAGATATATTAGTAATAGTGTGTAATGATGCTGGGTAAAAAGCTGACCTCATAAGCCTGTGGACTGGTGAGGCATCGTGCCAGAGGACCACAGCAGGCAGGCAATGTGGCTGTGAGTGGAGGACCACTGTGCGTCAAAATGGGCTTTAGGTAACTGGAGAGGAATAGGGCTAAGGCTACTGTAACATTAAATTTCAGAAACTTCAAACATAGGAGTTTCCACTTTTTGTATTATTGAAAATATCTCAACTCTTTTCCTGGATTTACTCAAATTCTTCAAATACAGCACTCCCCACTGAATATCTTTAAAAAATACAATGTAAAGGATACTTGTGGTCAAAGTTGTACCAAATCCTAAATAACCAAGCACTCTCTTGTTTGGTGCTCCTTCTCTCTGATCCATCAGGGCCAGTCTGCAGACACACAGCCATAAACATCACTAAAGTTTATATAAATTATACAAGGCACTCAATATTGTTTGTCTTCATGCACAATGGAAAACATACTTACTGAACTGTCCTGGTCAGTGTCAACACCAACACTGTTACAACAAAATATAATATGTAATGGTCAATATATTATATATAATGAAACAAGACATAAAATATGCCCTATTTACACAACATTCTGCTGTTTTCCTCCCAACCTGTGGCTTGCAGAAGCTGCAGATTTTGCATTTGATAAGTGTAGTATAAATTTACATCACAACAGTGAAACACAGTAGCTACAAGCATAATCAGAATCAACAAGGCCTTTGATTACAGTTTAGAAGCAAAGAGTGCTTCAAAAAGCAGTACTTACAGCTTAGCTCATAGTTTTTGTCTTAAATTTTCAATCTCACAGAGAGTTCTTTCTTTCTGAGAAAGGGAGTGTCTCACACTGACCGGATCCGCTGGCAAGACAGCATCTGAGTGGTGCCTCCTCCACAGATCCACACAGTGAAGAAGACCACCAGCAAAGTAGTTGAGAACATCATCTGCCGTGCATATGTGGCTGTGTCCCTGATTGAGAGGGCAAATGTCATGGCCCCTCTCAGACCTAAGGGAAGGAACAGTAGAGGGATTCACACTCAGCTCAACACAAACAGAGTGGCAAAAATTATATAGACATAAATAGCTTTATGTTTTTTTTTTTATGTTAAATTTTTACTCAATAAGTCACCCAAATAGTTAGTAGAATACAGAATTACTTATAGAGTCAGTAATAAATGAAGTAATGTCAAGGTCAATATTTTTAGAACACTGTAGAAACAGATAATAATAAACAGTGGGAAAACAGAAAACTGCTTCCTTGCAGTTCTTTTATTTTAAACCAGAATTCCCTACTCTGGTGTTGTCTGAAAGTGACATTTCAGTTCAGCTCTGTCTACAAACCTGCAAACATCATCATGTGTTGAAAGTTGGAGCTTATCTTGTTTCTCCGGCCCAAGTTGAGCAAGAATGAGAGAGGGTAGATATTAGCTGCACGGCCTAGGAATACAGCCAACTGGGAGAGGAAGCTGTCAAGGAACCACTCAAAAATGTGAGGAACTCAGTACTGCCAACCATTCAAAACCATGGGTAACTGTACTTCCTGCTTCAGTAGGGTATGAGTGAGGTGTTTTCAATAAGTGGTTCCCAAAGTCAAGTAAATGAGGAAGGTTTAAGCACTGCTAGTACTGTGTGTTTGGGGTGGGGGTGTTTCTCTACAGTTTTAGAGAAGGTGTTTTGAGCCAGTTCTTCCAGAGGTACAAATGTAATCGTATCACTGCCAACTGTTCACTTTACTCCCCAGCCACTTATTTAAAGGAACAAGGTAAGACACACTTCCCAAAAAGTAATCTGTTGATCTCATTTTCTAACCAGTACTATCTTCATCTAATCAAGCTCGCAAACACACCTATATATTTTTTTAAACCACTGTCAAATACCATGGCAACTCCGGTAACATAAGTATCAAAAGGCACAGGCCTACTGTTGCCCACTATACTACCCTTACACAGCAGACAGTACGAAGTTTAGGATACAAATGCTCCTACTATGAAGATGGGGTTGAAGACATGGTTCTGGAAGGTGAACAATGTGAGTCCCATGTAGGAAAAGATGAAGTTCTCAGCCAGGAAATTCAGTAGCTCAAATAACTAAAAAGCACAGAGAAGTATTTCAAAATCTTTGTCCAAGAAATAAATAAAATGTAAACCATGGATTTAAATATACAGGGAGAAAATACATTTTGTTTGAAGAGGTAATCCATAACATGTTGTTAAGTTTTTAATGTTTAAAGATGAAACAGTCATTCATATTTAGTAGAATTGTTCAACCATTTTTGAAAAAAAAAATGGCTGGTGTGGCTGGCCCATGAGGCAGTCCAGAAAAAAAAATTCACAATCAATTTCTGCATTATATTTAAAAGAACCAGAAGAAAACTTACTTGCTTGGTTCTGTCCTGAGACTCAGGGGAAAGATTGTTAAATGTGTAATGAGCCTGAGTGATTCCACAGAACAGAACTGCTACCACACCTAAAAAACACAACACACACTAAAATCCTGCTCTGGTGATTGCAATATAGAAAGAGGTCAACAGTGACAAGAGCTGATAAGAAGAACTTTTAAGTCTCAGTGTTACCTGTGAAGCCGCAGGCCTCAGCTAGCAAGAATGTGCTCCAGGACATGAGGAAGAACAGTGCTGTCTCCAGAAGCTGAAAGTCCCGCAGCTTGGTAAACTTGGTGACTTGAGGATGAGTTAAGGAGAGTTGCAAGTTGACATACCAGACATAACATTAAATACAGAACTAAGGGGAAACAAATTGAAATATTTAAATACTCTAAAATTGTAATCTGCAAGGTAAATATTTATTTACCCTGAAAAACTAATACATTCAAATAAAATAATAAAATAGTATATCATTAATAATTTCTTGCATTGTGATATTTTTTCATTTGTTAGTGTGTGAGCTTCCAGCACAGTATTTGCAAACCCCATTTCCAAAAAAAGCCTGGGATGCTGTGGAAACAGACAAAAAC
Organism: Hoplias malabaricus; assembly: GCF_029633855.1. Classification (NCBI taxonomy): domain Eukaryota; kingdom Metazoa; phylum Chordata; class Actinopteri; order Characiformes; family Erythrinidae; genus Hoplias; species Hoplias malabaricus. The sequence goes on from NC_089816.1 coordinate 5,628,361, forward strand.
TGAATGCATCAATGTGCCAATCATCTAAATCATATATTTAATTGAAAATAGTAAAAAGACCATTTTTCAAACATTGAAGCTGAAGAATTTGATTGTTTTTAGGAAACATACCATTGCATCCCAAAGAAAAATATGCATCTCCAAAGTAATATTACACGAGAAGGGGAAAAAAAATCCTTCCTACCCATCAATGGATGTCAGTGTAAAAAGATTTTATTCCAATCATTTATGTTCATCCATTCATCATGTTTTTTTTTTTATTGTGAAGGGCAGTTTCTGTGTTCAAATTATATAGCAAAATAAATATTGCCAAAAAAAAAAGTTTTTCTTTGGACAGTGACAATATACCTGTTTTGAACTTGAATGCCAGCAACACACACACAAAAATCCAAACCCTGTATAGGATATTAAGGCTGTCACTACTCCAGTTGCAACTCCAAGAGCAAAGGACCCACTGAAGACACCCAGAAAAATGCCAAAGGACTTCAGCATGGCCATGGCTTCAAATGTATGACTGTTGTCTCCCTCAGGTTGATACGCAACAATGGATCTGGTGACAGGATGCCGATTAAAAAAAAAAACAACAACATCAACAATCATATACTTTTTCATTCACAGTATACAGCAGAAAGAAAATTTTACTACATTCCAAAAGTACAGGGTGCTAAAAAGAGCAGGAATATATAAATATATATAAACTTGGCAGGGAAATTTATTCCAACACAAATCAGTCTAATATTGTGTTGTCTCCGTGGAAAGCACACATTAGGTAGAAATAAAAGAAGTGGAGGCACAGCACATCATGCCCTCGCAGCCTAACACAACAAACCCAACCAGGTTCATCCTTGACAATATCATAAACCAGGGCATTTGTTTTTTAGGATGCAAAACTGCACAGCTCCAATCAGACAAATTAGGGTTCTGCTGTCTATATTACACAAACTCAAAATACGAAAAGTTCTCATGTAAATGCTGGACACAGTATCTAGGTGAAAAGGTTCAGTCACTAATGAGCAGAGTCAACTGTGGATGTAAGGATTTGATAGTCACTTTTTTGTTGTTTTGTTGATTAATTATTCGTTAGTAAAAACAGAGAGGCCTAATATAATAAACTTATATATTTACTACTCCTAGAAAAGCCTTGGTTTATTGTACTCTTTTCTCACTTTGAATTTGTTACCCATTTTACAATCACAACAGTTTTAAGCAATACCAATTAGGGTGATGATACACTAGTTTTCTACAGCTTCTGGAATAAGGATACATCCTATAGAAGCAATTTTGGGGATCAAATCATAACCACACACACACCTATCACCAGCCAGCAAATGCACACAGTTTGGCCACAGTACACCACCAAACCTGAGCTGCAATTATAATAATTCCAAAATAAAATAAAGCTACTTGTCTCTAGCCATGAAAATTAACACTGAAGGAAGTACCCCTGTCTACAACTAGGTTTTAAGTGCAGGGTTTACTTCAATTCACACATTTCACTACCTGTCCACAAAACTTGGTAATCAACAGATGAATCAGTACATGAATAGTTGAACAGGGATATCCCCATGGTGAATTTATTAACCATTCAGTCTGACATGGTTATTTAATAAAGAAAAAAGGTCACCCTTTTAAATTACACATGCATAATAACAGGTGAGAATCTGAGGCCAAACTATAGGTCATTCACTCTGCATATCCTGGTCTGGCCAGCCAATGCAGACACACCAAAACCTCTGGTCTTCAGAGTCAAAGCTACTTATGTAGCACACCCGTTGGGGAGTGCTTTTTCTGTCGGGTTCCCGCCATTTACGCATTGAGCCACACCTCCATAACCATGTTGGCCCACCCCACAGTGTCTCCTGTGATAAGAGAGGATTCTGGAGACGATGCCATCAGTCCAACAGGAGAAGAGCCAGATATTAGATACATTCCACACTGCAGTTGTTCTTTGAGTAGTAACAAGTCATCGTACAATAAATAAGACATGCTGTTATAATATGCTGAAATGAGTGAATGATTGAGTAAATGCTGAAAGCTATGTATTTAGCCAGTCTTCCAAACATAAAAAGGAGTGAGACATCAAGCCTACACTTACAAAATGAGTTAAGTCACTGTGATTCAGTTTGTTCTAAATTTGTACTGGTCATGGTATTAGAAGGTTCTGCATTTCTGCAATTGAATATGAACTGTTGTAGGAAAAAAAGACTTACGAAGACAACACCACAGCAACTGCATCATTCAGAACGCTTTCTCCAAAGAGCAGAGCATAGAGGTCAAAATCTACCTGTAACTCATTGAAGATGGCCAGGACTGTCACTAGAAAACAAGATACAGAACACTGTTATTTTCAGATTTATGATCACTCTTACATAGGATATTTTCAAGCCGCCTGTAAGATTTAAATTAACTGGTTATATTGAGACACACCTGGGTCTGTGGCTGACACAATGGCACCAAAAAACAGACAGTCAGTGAAAAAGAAGTCCCCATCCAACTGGCCAATCCGCTGCATCAGCGTCACACAGCCATACATCAGTAACCTGCAAATGCAAAATCATCATCCTACAATGGGTTGTTGTCTTAAAACATGCAAAATATGTATTCATAAAGTACACTTACCCAATGATAAAGCAGGACATCACTGTTCCAACAAAAGCAAAAGCAAGAATGGAGCCCATGTTTCTGAAGAAATGTCTCTGAAATAAAGTGAAAGAGAAATATAGACTTTCATTAATATATCAACTAATTTAAAGTTTACTAAGCAATGTTAAATTCCTGGCTAGTTATGGCTTCAAACTTTGAATATAACATTCACGCACCATAAAATATTATGTACATGTACGCAACTCTAAAAATTAAAAATTATATAGTGAAATTATGTTGTTAAAAAATGAATTGTTCATACCCGTTTTAAACTATACCCAGCATGAAATATGATTGGAGGCAGAAGAATATTGAAGAAGACTTCAGGATCAAAGGTGACCTGAAACAGCACGAGAAGCAAAACACAGCACTAAAATTACTTCCGTATAAACCCATTACTTTCAAATTTATCATGTGATGCATTACCTCAGCTTTGACATGTGACAAATATAAAATCAGATTTTGTAGCGTTTTGTGTTTACAGCAGATTTAAGCATTAAATAGCTGTTTCAAAGCATCTGACTGATTAAATAGACACATCGTTATTATCGTCTGATCAAGATTTAAACACATACCCACAGTGATTTCATACAAAAACACAAACAAAGCCTTTTATCATAACACCTTACTCTGCAAAATAAAATCACAGAGACAATCTGAACACAAACACACAAAAAAAAAAATCACTTTACCTTACGAAGCATCTCGTTGTCCTGAACATCATGGACTTCACTGGCACTTATCTCACCCTTAAGCGTGTACTCATAAAACTTGTTACTAACATTTACCAGCAGCGTGGCTGGACTAGAATTGACATGGCAACTCAATGTAACGTTGTTGATGTCTCTGGGAACGTGGATTCCATAGCGAAGTACAACCCCAACAAGCAATCCTAGTGACAGATAATAAATCAGTCAATAGTAAAACACTCTACTTAGAAATTTAATATCTAACTACACCACATAAACATATTTTGAAAATACATGGTAATATTTAATTGTGCTTTATATGACTTAATGTATATGGCATACTGTAGTCAGAACCAAACCTTCTTGAACAACATGGAGAAGGAAAAACCCCCTTAACTCAGTGTCAGTTGGAGATGGCATATTGACATTATGGCAGGTTTTAAAAGTGGCAAAAATATTGATTTTAGTCTATGTCGAAATATCATGATACATAGAGTGTACTGTGAAAATGTATTGCAATATAAGATATCTGTCTCATCGCCCAGCCCTATGAGCGCTTTAACTTGTTCTGTTGTTATGGAGAGGTAAGATGCTTCTTGAAATAATTAGCCAGGTTTTTCCAAGTTACTCATTGTCTCATGGGTTTCATAACAGTCTACTGTGGTCCAGCATAATATTACAGCTTGTTAAGGGCAGAAAATAAGTAACTAAACTTGGCCTAGTCAGAAAAAACTATCAAAATAACACAGAAAACTTGTAAGAGGAAATTAGCACAGTAGCAAACAAACAAGCACAGCTAGCCAGTTTAGCTAACGTTTATTTTTTTGCGGCCCTCATGATAAGCTAGATTTATTGAATCCTTTCTTAACACCATGCCACTTTTCATAAACTGTACATACACACGATATACGCCGTTATCGTCCTATTGCCTCCACCGTGTTTTTAGCTTAGCTAAAATACACGTAAACATCCCTCCCATGCAAATCAATGACCTGATGCTGCTGCAGGTTCTCACCGTAGATCATAGCGAGGCCTGTTTCGTGTAAGAACCTGAAACGACGGTGTTTGAACAGCCATATGGTTAATATAGTGAGAGTGAGAAGTAAAATAAAGATGAGTAAATCGGCGCTGTCTTGTCTGTGGCTTTCCTCAGCCTTCTTCTCTGTCACGATATTCTCCATCGCGCTGTCTTCAGCTACACAGACGCACAGGCAGACGGACAGAGCGACTAAAAAACACCAAGACAGCTTTCCCTTTGCGGCGCTGAGTCTCCAGTGAGCGCCCATGTTGGCATTTCTTGTAGGTCACTAATATTACAGGACTGATGACTGTTCAGAAAATCATCATAACACACAGAAGCTGAATTTCGGTTGGAGCTGAGACAGCGCTGTGTGGACTTTTCCTGATCCACAGCGGCTCCGCCCCCTTCGGCCTGCGTCACCACGCTGGAAAACCCTTCAATGTTCGTCCACGTTATTTCAGCAATGCCTGCACTTTAAAGAGCAATTTTTCCACATTCTTATAAAAGTGATCTTTAATTAATATTATTATATTTTTCCTGTACATTACATGCAAACCACATTGACTTGAAAATGAACTGTTGTTGGTCTGTACACTTTGGATTTTCGTTTTGAAATGGGAGATGGAAAATAATGCATGACAACCTGATTTTTGTTTAGACACTGAAAATGAGAACAGGCCTGTTATTTAATTTCTGATTTGAAAGGAGAAAAAAGGGCGGTCACACAGCTCCAGGGGCCTGGAGGTTGTGGGTTCGATTCCCGCTCCGGGTGACTGTCTGTGAGGAGTTGGTTTGTTTTCCCCGTGTTCACGTGGGTTTCCTCCGGGTGCTCCGGCCACAGTCCAAAAACACATGTTGGTAGGTGGATTGGCGACTCAAACGTGTCCCTAGGTGTAGTGAATGTGTGTTTGTGTGTGTTGCCCTGTGAAGGACTGGCGCCCCCTCCAGGGTGTATTCCTGCCTTGCGCCCAATGATTCCAGGTAGGCTCTGGACCCACCGTGACCCTGAATTGGATAAGCACTTACAGATAACGAATGAAAAAAAAGGAGAAAAAAGTTGTAGTCAGAGCAACTGTCAGAGATTTTGATATTGATTCTACCCTCTATCTTAAACAGGAAAAAAAAGTTACTCGCATTCATGTGACATGTGATAGATACTGCTATGAAATGTGCAAAATAATTTCCAAAAAATTGTTCCATCGCCATTTGGCTGAGCATCATCTCTTTGCACAGTGAGAGCAGGCGAAAGTTGTATTTACTCATAAAATATTTACTTTTTTTGGGGGTGTTCGCTGTACTTTTTCGTCAGCCACATCCAAATATCCAAGTAGTGTTTGAACTTCTTCGAAAACCACAGCATAATTTTATTTCACTTTAAATTCTAGCTTTAGCAGTTAACTTGTTTTTTTGTTTGTTTATATTGCAGAAACTTTCTTGCAGCTTTTTTTTAAAATAATGAATTTAAAAAGATGTTTTATTTTTTTAAAAAAAGATGTTTTATTTTATTTCAAGATACATTTTTTAAAGAGTGTGTTGATCTCATTTTTGCCTTTACAGCTTGTGAGTTACATGTGGTTTCATTCCGAACCATGTTTTTTGTTTTGTTTTTACTATGTGTATGGAAATGGCTCTAACCACCTTTTGGGAAGTGGGCTAAGAATAAAGGTTTGTACAGATAACTACCTGCTATATTCCCTCTCCCTGAGGTAAGCGGAGTAGATGTCAATATTTGTGTCTCATCAGTTTTAGCTTCAGTATAAATCATGACTAGAGAGAGGGCAGCCAGGAGGTAATTTATCAGAGGCAAAATATAAACTCCATGCAACGTTCTGAGATACATAAGTGTATGTTTTTCATTTCTATTGGACTTGATGTCAATTCATCTGTGATTCCTCTATGTCTGATTAGTATGATGGACTTTCAAGGCTGGGAGTTAGCTCTGCACATTTTTCCTCTATTTATATACAGCTCTATTCTATTCCTCAGCTCTATTCCTCTATTTATATGAAGCACCTGAAACTACAGATACTGGAAGCCTGTGCTAGCATTTCTGCTGTGTTGCTATCAGTGTGTGAAGAGTGGAAGAAGAGGGTTGCATTGACAATCCAACACAATGGGCAGCACTTTGAACACATTTTATAAGTGGTCAGAAACTTGTAAATAACTCATGAAAGAATAAAGTTACTTTAAAACCACCGTTACCAAAGCACACCATTGTTTTTCTTGTGAAATTCCCAATGTTTGATGTGTCACGTGACCCTCTTCCCATCGAAAAAACAAAAGTTGGATCCAAAATGGCCACCATGGTCACCACCCATCTTCAAAAGTTTCCCCCCTCCCATATACTAATGTGCCACAAACAGGAAGTTAATATCACCAACATTCCCATTTTATTAAGGTGTATCCATATATATGTCCCACCCTGTATATTGATTGTGCACCACAGGAGCATGCATCACAATTTTACACCCCATGTTACATTTCTCCTGTGTTGGTGATGGCTTGATGCATTTTGAGCCTTTGTAGAAGCAATTGTTGGATTGCACTTTCAGTAAAGAGCCTTCAGCCCATAACTGCTATGTTGTCCTTCGGCAGGACCTGGACAATTTGTCATAACTGATGAAACCATGAATTCTGCTATCAGAAAAAGAGGATGCCCACCATAGGTGTGTGAAAAATCTCCAGTGCAGCTGAGTTATTCAGCAGGACCAAAGCACACAGGTGTCAACCTCTGAAAGGCTCAAAGAAACAAAATAAAAGCTTCAGCAGGTGGGCAAGCCTTTTCTTATAAAGCACCCTAACCAAGCACTAGATTCCTGGAGATTTTATCTGACTTGTCGGCATCAGGGAGCCGCATATAATATGCGGGAGACTCCCAGAACTTCCTGGAGACTTGGGATGTCTGTTAATGTTTCACTTTCTAATAAAGGTTGTGGATGTAGGGTTTCATAGTCATGGAAGTGTAATAAAACTGCGGTGCTGGTTTTCCACTGATTCTGTGCACTGAACTAACTCTGAAATTGCTCATATATTCAATGCAACCAAAACAAACTTTCCAAGTAAGTCTGTCCCTCTCTCCTGGGTCACCTGCTTTTCAGCACACAGTGGCTAATCAGCTGCAATGCACTGCTACCTGCCCCAGACTAGCTCCCCAGCACTATGCACATATCAGTACACCTGAACATAGTAACAGGCTATATGTGATGGTACTGTGACTCTGAATCAAAAATCTCTAAATTGTTTTGACCAGAGGAAAATGAATCCCAGCTTGGTGGGAGCATTCCTTGCCACTACCATCTATGGCTTGCTCAGTTGGGTTTTCTCTTGTTTTTATTGAGGTATTGTCTAGTACTGGACTTATGTAAAGCTGCTTTCATAATTATCAGTTGTAACATTCATTCATTTTCTGTAACCAAGAGTGAAACCAAGGCAGGAGGAACCCACTCTGGAGGGGGCACCAGTTCTTCACAGGGTGACACACATTCACTCACACCAATGGACACTCCTGAGTCACCAATCCACCTACCAATGTGTTTTTTTGGAATGTGGGAGGAAACACAGAGCACAGCACAGGGAGAACACACCAAACTCCTCAGAGACAGTCACCTGAAGCGGGACTTGAACCCACAACCTCCAGGTCCCTGGAGCTGTTTGACTGAGACACTACCTGCTGTGCCACTGTGCTGCCCCTCAGTTGTAACATTCATTTATTATCATTATCTGTAAGTGCTTATCCAGTTCAGGGTCGAGCCTACCAAGAATCATTCAATCAATCAATACACCCTGGAGGGGGCTCCAGTCCTTCACAGGGCAACACAGACACACACACATTCACTCACAACTACGGACACTTTTGAGTCGCCAATCCACCTACCAACGTGTGTTTTTGGACTGTGGGAGGAAACCGGAACACCCGGAGGAAACCCACAGGGAGAACACACCACACTCCTCACAGACAGTCACCCGGAGGAAACCCACGGGGAGAACACACCACACTCCTCACAGACAGTCACCCAGAGCGGGAATCGAACCCACAACCTCCAAGCCCCTAAAGCTGTGTGACTGCAACACTACCTGCTGCGCCACCGTGCCGCCCCAGTTGTAACATGTGTTATACAAATAAATTTGATTTGATAAATTGAGTTGAGGTACAGTAAATGTTAACAACCACAGCTCTCTCTAGGCATTTGACTCTAGTTTCTGACATCCACTCACATCCCACTGGTGTGGTCTTCATGAGCTAATGTGTTGCCTCAATTCTCTTTCAGGCACTGGACTTAAGTCTTGCCTTGCTACCCCAACATAAAGTGAAGGGGTAAACTGCCAACCAGCATGCCCACAGCACCAAAGAGCTCAGCAGGCATCATTAGTGCCATTAAAAATGCTGCTGGAGTTTCTTAGTGATTCCAAACTGCCCAAAACATGTGTTGTCTGGCATGACATTTGTATGAAAGCTGCTAAGAGTAACATTGTCCTTCTGGGTGTTACAGTACAATAGCTTTTAACACCAAACTTTCCCAGAAAGAATGGACTTCTCTACTTGATGGTGAGCACTAAACTTCACAGAACTGTCCTCATTCTCCAAGCCACAGAATACTAAATATATACACACACAAACTAAAGGGTTTGCTTAGGGTAATTGTACCATTAAACCGTGCTTACAAGCATACTCTGGACATATATTTGTACGAAAATGAATATGCAGGCCGTTTATCTGTAGAGTATGTATTAAATTATTTTTTATCGTGTTACGGTCGACCATATTTGGCCTACGCTTGTATTGTTTGTATTAGCTTGATGCCCTCTTTTCAAAATAAAATCCGGGGAGCTGAAGAAATGCGCCCTCTCGGGTCCTGAACTCTTATTTTGAAATCCCGCTTTGTGGAGTTCTGAGTGTCTTCCTAGCTGCTGAGCTCCGTTGAAAATGGCTTCGTCCTTTTGGAAAGGCGTCGTTGGTTTGGGCCTGTTCGCTTTGGCCCACGCGGCTTTCTCTGCGGCGCAGCGTGAGTGTGCTCTGAATCCTGAAGGGAGATGTTGTGGGGAGAGGAATAATAGTTCTGTTTGGTCTTAAATTAGTTTAAATTGAATAAATGTTACGTGAATCTCGTGGGACTGCGCTTTGGACTCAACGCTAACGGCTTCATTTAGCTGTCTCATTTATAGAAACACTCATTGATTAGGCTTTGTTTGCAGACCGGTATTATTTTTAGACTGGCTCTCTCTCTTTTTGTATATACATACATCGCTTAAATGCACACAGAAGTACTATGTGCTGTTAGAAATAGTTTGCGTTGTTAACTTGCATTTGTAGGAGCCGTACTGAAGCTTATCTAGCTCTAAGCGCATTGACAGACCGGCTGTTTCATTGTAGAATGATTGTTTTTTATTTATTTTTTTGGGTATATATTTTTTGTCAGTGTAATGTATTGTTTTCGCAGTCTACCTTGCTTTAAGGAACTTTTTGATATTCTGTTTTTGAAAATGTATGGTATTTTGTTTAGTCCTTACGCTACAGTCGCATATACAATGTCTCCAAATTGTGGACACCCCTTCTAATGCTTTATTTCAGCCACTTCTGTCAGCTGCCATTTAACAAAGGTATGATTCCCAGTTACTTGCATGGACTGGAAGGGTATTAATGTCTCCAGCATTGGTCTGTGGAGCAGTTCAACTGTCTTCTATGCATCGATGGAGCTCCATCCAATATCTTTGGGATGAGCTAACCTATAACTAATTATCCAGCATCAGTATCTGACTCTTCTAATGCTCTCTGGAGGAAGGCCTGCTGTAATGCCTTTTCAGAAGAGAAGTTATTACTGCAGCAAAGCATTCCAATTTCAGAAGAATATATATTTTTTTCTTTTCCAGATCGATCATACATGCGATTGACTGAAAAAGAGAATGAAACTCTTCCAATAGATGTAAGTTTTGTTCATTTGTGTATTAATTTTGTGTTTGAAAAAAGATAGGATGAAGTTGTTTAAACAAGATTTCCTTTGTTTACAGATAGTCTTACAGACATTATTAGCGTTTGCAATTACATGTTGTGGAATCGTCCATATCTCAGGTGAATTTAAAGACATGGATGCTTCTTCGGAGCTCAAACACAAGTAAGTCTAAGTAAATGTGCATCTGAAATTTAAGGACTAATATTGTCTGGTCAGCTCTTGCAAAGGCCCCTAACCATGTATCCTGAAGCACCTCACTGTAATTTAATCACTCACTCAGTTGACAACAATCTCCACAAGGAGTGCTAGTTGCGCCTTATATCAATTGCACTCTGTCCTTGCTCATCTAGGTAATTTTACTATATCAGTGTAAAGCATTAAAAACTAATCGTTGTGGTTTTTCTTTCAACAGGACATTTGACACATTGAGAAACCACCCTTCTTTCTATCTGTTTAATCACCGAGGTAGGGTGCTCTTCAGCTCTCCTGAACAAGAGCCTGCAACTGCACAGGCCTTGCCCTCCAATCCCTTGCGGTTACGCAAGTTGGAGAACTTTAACTGAGACTAGCCTTGAAGGGCTGCCTTGCCCGTTTTTCTCTACATCAGTAAACTCCTCATCTGGAAAGGGAAGAGAAACTTGTTTTCCTCTCACTCCTCTTTGTGCATATGTGAATATGCTGTACAAATTTTCATCAATGTGGTTACTACTTTGAAGTCTATGGACTGTGCCAACTCATTTTTTTTTTTTTTTTTTTCAACTGATACATTTGTAAATGTGTTACTGCTTGGGATTCCTAAAGGTCTGAAATATACATACTTCTGTGCCCCTTCTGATGGCACACAAGGAAGAGTGATGTCATCTTCCTGTACATCAAGGGGCACAGATCTTATTACCCAATACTTTTTGGTTTGCCACGATTCCTGCTGTGCTGCCATGTTTAACTGAAGTATGTTTTTCCCTGTGACCTGCTCAAAGGAGGTTAATAATACGGACCATTAATTGTACTTGTGTTCACATGGTATTTATGAGTGACTGACTTCAAAATAGACTTTGGTATGCAAATCATATTTTAAGGTTAGTGAAATCACTAAAATGGTGGCTAGTTATGGGGGAAAGAAGTAAATAGTTTTGACAACATTAATACTGTGAACTCGCAACTAATGGTACACCTGTCTTTCTTGGGTGGGGGAGAGCATTGTTTTTCCATTTTGTTTTATGTTCTAATGCATCTAATTATTTTTAACTTAATTAAATAAAATCTGAGATTTTATTGATGAATTTGTACCTCTATCCCAGAATTTCTCTCCCTGGTTTTACTGTCAGAATATACACAACAGTGTAAGACCCCACTGTTCCTAATAGAAGGCATTGTTATATGAGCTTTGAGAATTTAATATATATTAATATTTGAGTTAAAAAAAAAAAGTGACTGCAAAGGTGTCCTGTGCTTACCGGTTGGCTATAAATTCCCAAAGAAGCTAGTTTGTTTTATCATAGTCCAAGGAGCTGAGTGTGACTTAAATCCATCAGGCAAGAAAGAAGGATAAATGCCTGGGCTATGTGACACAGGTATTGTCGCTGTCACAGCTCCAGGGTTATGGGTTCAAACCCAGGGCATTGATTGTGAGGTATTTGGTGTGTTGTCCCTGTTTCTTTGTGGACTTCCTCTGTGAGTATGCTATCCAATCTCATGGACGGCCACTCTTATCCAAGTTGTGTTACTGCCTTGCACCCAGTGATTCCGGCTATGCTTTAGATCCAAGCCAACCCTGAACAGTATAAATTAATTAATGAAATCTGAAATCAAGATGTCTTAAGGCTGCAAATGAGAAAAATGATCAAATTATGGTGAAAAGCTGTATAAATATAGTCTTCCATCAGATGTAATTTTTTTTGTCTTTGACTTTAAGTCAACCAAGGTACAGTAAATGGCCTGGGTGATAAAGTAAAAGTTCTACAGATTTTTCAGTGTGGCACATTCATTAAACACCAGACTGGATGAGAAATCGGCATTGGTCTAATCCCATGAAAAAAAAAAAAAACATACTTCAAGCATTGCTTAATGCTTTTGTTTATAGTGTTTTTAATTTTCCTTGTTTTTTCATAAAAAAATCATAAAACTCCATTTTATATATAATAACAAAGTTACAAAATGTTTTATACAATTCTTAAAATATTCTTATGTTCTGGTAAGAATACCATCCAAAAATAATCTATATTATTTATGAACATCAAAAAGTTGTATACATCTGCTTTTAAAAAAACAAAACTAAATGAACAACAATGTGGTCACTAAGGTAGCTTTTGCATGTGAAGAGAAACCAATGACAGTTTAGCAACTGCTCCAGGGAGGAACAGGTGGCATTTGAGTGGGTGCAGACCTTCCCAACAACTACATATTTTTCTTGCAGTCTGAATACAAGTGATATTGTTGTGCCCGCAGATGAGCAGCTGGCCAAGTTGAACAGCTGGCCTGGACCAACATTTCCCAGTGTACATTGAATTCTATTGCTTAAAAGATATGTTGCTTGTTGATTTGAACAGCTTGGTGAAGCTCTCTGTGATATCAAATTGACTGGTCCTGTTTTGTCATTTAACATTTCATTTTAAGAAAAACACAGACACTAACTACCTCTAGAGGTCTCATACCAACACAGCCTGGCTTAGATGGCATCATATGGGCATTGGCTTGTATCAAGAACACTTGAGTAAAACCTACAGTCGTTATTCTCAGGAAAACTATCTTGGCGGCAGGACAGCCTCGAGATTATTGCTCTTAAGTGGTCTATAACAGGATAGTGGTTGACCAAAGGTGGTTTGGAGTATTCTATACTGTTCATGAACCTAATTAGCTGTAGATATTTCTTCACAAAATATACTTGCCAAATACCCTTTATGTTGTCCTCTACTCATGACTAATGATGTTTATAACAGTGGACAGACTTCTATAGAAAGACATGGCTTCATATGGCCTTTCTCCTAAGCTATACTCACAGAACACAGCGACCTTGCTTTCACAGGAGTGCATATTTTTGTGGTCAATAATCCCAAACAATGGTGCACCCCTCAAAGCCTGTTATACTGTCAAGTCTTTATCCTTTTCTGCATGACAGAAGAATTGGAGCTAGTTTCCACTTCCATAGTCCTCCATTTGTCCTGCCTACTTCATTCTGAATCACTGTGTTTCCTTTAAATGCCCCACTGGCCACCTCCCTATAGCTAGTGGGTGAGGATATTTCACTATCTGCCATGGACATTGTTCACGTGTGTTGACAGCATCTGCTTTTCCTCAATCTCCTCCAGGGCAGACTCCAGCTGCTGTATCAATACACGCTTCTTAAACCTAAGTAAATGGACAAGAACAGATTCATTAACATTTTTAAGTAACATATCAGTAATAGGAATATGTATTTCAGCACACTTCTATTGACCAAATGATTTAGCAAATAAAAAAAACCATCTACCCTAGATGTAATCAGACGAGATGAGGTTTGGTAATGTTTAGTGTCCAGTATTGTTTATTGGTTTATTAAAAACTATGGTTTGATTGTCCAGGATCAATTGTGCTCCTTGAGAAACCCACCAAAAATGGAGTGTAAATACATTAGTTTAGTGCTAAAGGCTAACGTTGCTAACTAGCTTTTTTTTAAAGTAATTGTGTTTTTAAGTCCTCAGAAGCAATATCATAGAGTAAAAAGCCTGAAAATCATAGATAAAAAGTTAAACATAATATACACTGTTACAAGTGGGTGGTGGACACTGACCTGGCTGCTTCTTTAATGGCATGATGAATGAAGTACCTCTGCACCCCCACTGGCCCTTTCACTTCTTCTAGCAGCCTGAATATTTCCTTATAATCTACAAACAGTTAGAACTCATGAACAAAACCTCTTGGGTAATAAAAAAATACTGATGTATTTTAAGACCTATAAGTAATTCACGTATAAACAAATTATATCACTACAGACAGATGGGGTAGATACTCACTGCGACCTGGCTTCCGGACCTCTTTGATGACCCGTGTGCGTAATTCTGCATTGCTTCCCTCCAGGGGAACCATGACGATAGTGGCCTGTGTAGGGGTGTCAGTCCCAGTCCTCTCCATTTCTGTCTCTTGCTCTGGAGGACTTAGACCCTCACAGTTCTGTGGCCGTTCTGAGGTCTTCTCGTCCACACAGTCCTCCACTAACTTGTCCTCCAGTGATGCCTTGTCCTCTGTACAATCAGTAACGCTCACTCCTCCCCTCTCCTCCAGGGACAGAGGTGTAGTGCTTTCCCCAACTCCATCCACACATCCAGGCCAGCTGTCTCCAGCCTCTCCACTCAATACTCTCTCCCCATTACTCTCGGTACCTCCTCCTATGCTGTTCCCCTCTGCTCCTGTAGAGGGAGACACCCAAACCACACATTAATTAAATAATTCACACATTCATTCAGTTATACTTTCTCAATTATTCTTTTTCTGTAAATACTTTGTGTGTCATTAAATCTCTCCTATACACAGGAACTGTCCAAGCGTTGTATGTGAATGTGTTTCCATGGTGTTTAAATACGTGAAACATTACATAATGCACTATCATCAACTTGTAATGTTAACAATGCTAACCGGAATCATTCACAGCTCCCACAGATGACATTAAACCTACAAGCTGTGTGAAAGTGACACTACCTGTTGTTCCAATGTGCTGTCCTGTAAAAAATACATTACTCTTTCAATTCACCCTGTTGAAATTCTTACCCAGTCAATATTTGCCACACAGCATTGAGCTGTTTAGCAGCAGAGCTCAATCCAGTTCAAGTCAAGTTTAGGGTGACTGAAATTCCTTTGGCTAAAGGCCATGAAATTCTGACCAGAATGTTCCAACATCTAGTATAAAAGCTTTCCAAGAAGAAGAGGGACAAACTACACATTACATTTTGGATGAGCAGGACACAATGTCATAGAGTGTATCAAAAATGTACAGCCTGCTGATACATTGTCCATATTCACCTTATGTTTACAAATTTCTCAGCCGCTGAAGAGAATCTTCCTTGGAATTGCACAATCACAGTGGCAGTATAACTGTAGTATGCAGATCTCTAAGCCTTGCTAAACTTGCTACAGGCATATTTGACACTCACCTTTGTGTAGTGGGATGGGTTTAATGAGGCCTTGTTGGCCCGTGGCTACAATGGGTCCTTTGCCCAACACGTGGTTTGTGATGATGGGTGGAGTCTGGGGCCGGCGCAACAAAGGGGACATGCTCCTTCGCCTCTTCGGCGCTGCGTTTGAGTTGGAATCTCCTGGGTTGGCCCTTTTCTTGTTCTGAGGGCCTGTTACAAACTCATCTGCTTCATCAATCATCATTCCCTGTGATCACATAGAAAGAAAGATGAACAGGAGTGTTCCATTTCATTCAAATTGTCTGTTTATTCCTAACAACCCTACGGGACTCACAGAACCATCAATTCCTCATTCATTCATTCATTCATTATCTGTAACCGCTTATCGAGTTCAGGTTCGCAGTGGGTCCAGAGCCTACCTGGAATCATTGGGCGCAAGGCGGGAATACACCCTGGAGGGGGCGCCAGTCCTTCACAGGGCAACACAGACAAACACCTACAGACACTTTTGAGTTGCCAATCCACCCACCAACGTGTGTTTTTTGACTGTGGGAGGAAACCGGAGCACCCGGAGGAAACCCACGCAGACACAGGGAGAACACACCGCACTTCTCACAGACAGTCACCTGGAGTGGGACTCGAACCCACAACCTCCAGGTCCCTGGAGCTGTGTGACTGCGACACTACCTGCTGCACCACCGTGCCGCCCTCAATTCCTCATGATGTCTTTAAAATATTATATGAGTACGTATATGCTGTATCAAGTGAATTCAACTGATGAGTACTGAAGGAGTACCTTCTTGTCCTGTTTGAACGGGTTGCCGAATGTGTGCAGGCGTTTGGGCTGGTCAGGATCAATCTCACGCAGGGGAGATGGCATCATCTTCAAATATTCCTGATAGTTTCCCATCTGACCCACAGGAATGCTATGCAAGTAATCTGCAAAATCAGAAAATTGTCTTTATGTAAATGCCTCTTCACAATGCGTGGAATGAAACAATTACATTTTGTTGACATTTATTATCCTTAATTATTGTGTTATTAGTTATTACGCATTTTATAATAGAACGATTTTGGTGTACTCGCCTTCATCTTGGCCACGGATAAGTTTCTGAGTAGTCCTCAAAAGGTTGGAACGCATCCTCGTGACCTGATCCAGAAGATTCCGCCGAGGAATATCATAAGCATTTCGATAGGCCTGGGGCTTTACATCCTGGCCAGGAAAGACAAGAATAGATTATGAGGGAATAACTGGTTGTTAATTTGATAGAGTGTCAGCTACACTGCAACACTGTATTTTAGACAAAGTGTGCATGAAAAAGAAGAAAAATAGATGTATACTCTAAAGACTTCAGAAAAGAACAGAGAATAAAATCTAATCAGCGTCAATTCTTATGCTGAGAGCGGTCACCTGGACTTCTGAAACTTCTATTTAAGTGAGGATTTAGTACACAGTGCTAAATCACTCCGGCTTTTATATTACACTATTTAAAATGTCTCACTGGCATTAAAAAGTATCAGCAATAAACATCTGAATCAGTATCTGGCTTAATGCTGAATAAAACTAGATTGATTTCATTTGGTGTGAACATTTACGTGGTAAAAATGACATGCCACATCTCCCTCAAAACTCGTTACTCCCTGACCCCAAAAACATGATCTGAGACTTAAATGATGTATAGGAGTGAGACACGGCGTAGCGCTGTAACAGGTCATACCTTACTGAGAAGTGCAATCTGGAAGCCCGCAAATTCTTTGAAGTTGACGTCACTGAGTCGGAGTGGCACCTCACCAGTGATGCCCTGCAGCAGCTGTTTGAAATCGCGACGGTGAGCCAGGGACAGTGTAGTTGAGTGGTTCTTCACCTTGATACCTGTCTCCTGAGGAGGCTTCTTACCCACTGACACAATCATCCGGTCCGACTCAATTTTCGCCTAGAAAACCAAATTTTCTTTCTTTATTAGGAACAGCTTAACAAAGTAATAACATTATTCAAATCTTTAATGATTTTAACGCATTTACTTCACTCAGTTGCTTTAAAATATTTACATTTTTATGTCTTACTTAAAAAGTACCAAGTCACTGTTCATTGTAATATAACGTTTTAAAATAATGCTTCACATGTTTTATTGTGAATGACACTAATACATAGTGTTTTTCTTATGCAAGCACCAAATTTCTATTTCATGTAAATAAAATGCACCTCAAAGTCTTACAAAATAAATGCAGAGAAACTGACCTGTTGGCTGAGTTTCTTCAGGTAGGAGATTACACTGTAGCTAAGGCCACAGTCCATGTTGTCGGAGATGAGATTGGGAGCTCCCATCATCCTCAGTGCCTTCTTTAAGGGCTGTAGATGGATGGAGAGGGGGGGCAGTGGGAGGCGTGGAGATATTAAGGCAGAAAAAAATTAGGCCTTTTTCTGCAGAGCCCAGGATCCTAACCTCATTATAGTCTTTAACATTTATATGACAAAATTTTCAGAAGGTCACAGCTGCATCACAACATAGATTTATAAATATGGTTATTAAGCAAAATCAACACTAGAATTTACTGTCAATAAATGTCATCTAAACAAGTCCAAGTGGAACTGAACTGCAGATCTTACCAGCAGAAAGTAAGGTGGCATAGATTTCAAATAGATCTCGAAGGCCTGTCGCCACTTGAGGTTTGGCTTCAGCTTGTGCACTTTAAACAAGTCATCTGTTAACACATAAGCATAAAGATATTATGGCCTACATTAAGGGTAATAACTTACATTTTTTTTCAAACTTTATTTATTGAAAAGTCAGGACATTGTTTAAAATGTAATTAAAACAAGAACATATAATTTGATCAGTCTCTTGGACATTTCTTTATCTCACAAAAATACAAAGAAATGACTTATAATGATTTGTTATATAATGTTATCATTTATTTTTTAATATAAACAAAATTTTAATTTCCATGTCTACAGTGCACTCCAAAATGGTTACATGGTTAAAGAGGCCAATTGGTGACAGGTAAAAATATCATGATTTACTATTTTAAAAATAAATAAATAAATAAATATATGTATGCAGCTGCAGAACTACAAAGTGCACATATATAGTAAATTGAGCTATTATAATCATACACAAGATGAGATGTAAAACATCCTATGCCAATTTATTAGAGCTTCACATAGGGCCCACCCCACTCTCTTCCTACCTGTTATCAGCCATTGTTCCTACACATGTGCAGTAAGTTTACTGTGGCCATTTATGATCTGATCAGTGACCAGCTACCGTTAACAACTAAGGTTACTCAACGAGCCAAGCTCATGAGTACCCAAACCACCCACTGTATCACTAGCTCTTCACAGAGGTCATCAGGTAGGCACCTCCCCTCGTCTATGTTTCGCTGAATTAAGCCCATGACACCTCCAGAATACTCAAGACTGAAATGTGGTGTCCCAGACCCACACCGCTCCGAGGTAGCTCTACAGTCCTAACCTCCCTGGTGACTAAGGCCATACCTAGCCCCACTGGCACTGTTAATGCATGCTCTATGCCACCAGTTCCAGGTGATCTTTACGTGCTACATCACCAACAACCACAACAGCACCTCTACAGTGCATTTCCCCAACTAGTTTGTACTCTCCTATTTTTCTGTTTACTTTCAGAGTACAGCACCATATCTGGCCTCTGGGACCTGAAGCTTTTTACCTATGACCACCAACAATTTCCAATCTCGTGCTTCACCCTATCTACCAATATTTGTAGCCTGCACATGCTCTCGAAGACGTTTATTACGAATTAACCTCTAGCCATTTGATGTCCAATAAACATACTAATCATCTGATTATGTTTCCATGTATACCAGACCTATGACAAACTAACCTTACAAGCTGTTAGAATATGCTTCAGCGTGTCAATCCCTGTACATTATCTAGTGTCTTCACTGCCCAAGATTTAGACTTGCTCGGTTTAACTTTCAGCCTAGCCAACCTTAGATTATCATTTAACTTCCCCAGCAACTGCCGCATGCAAGGCACAGTAGTCATCAGGGTCATCATGTCGTTCATGCCCTAATTTGGGGGACCCGAAACCCATCATGCAACCTCTCACCGCCCACGACCCGCTTAGAGGCCCTAATTAATACCTCCATTGCCATCGTTAACACTAATTGTGAAATCGTACATCCAGCCATTATACCTATTTCTAAACACTGCCATGATGTAACAAATTCCCCTGTATGAAATCACAACTGAATATACTCAAAATATGACTTTACCAGCCTAGTAACCTTGTCTGCCACTTGGAATAACTCACATGCTTTCCACATAAAATAAAATTAGCAATATATGTAGAAAAACACATCATATTAAATTTATGACTAATCTGTGTATTTACACAATGCCTGTTAAACAGTGACAACATAGATTTCTTTTGTAGGTTTTGGTATATGCTTTAATATAGGCATCAGCATCTACATCGGAATATGTGTTTTTGGAAAACATCTGAACATCTGCACATATACTCACCAAGTAGTGGCAGCAGAACGGGGTAGTTGTAAGGCATGACAAAGAGGTTGACACAGGTGAGAGTGGTGCTGGCTTTCAGGTAACCGAAAGGCTGAGCCACGTCACTATGTTTGCCGCTACAGTTCACAAACACCTGGGCAGCAAGGGAAGAGAGTTAGTACAGTTTGACCTCTCCTGAGAGCAACCCCCTTCAGCTCTAACTCGGTAATGTTCCTCTGAGAAAAAAAAACACTTCATCAGGGCCTTGTTATGTGGAGAGCTTCTCAGAGCTGAGCTAAAAACGGCTCTAAACATACGACCTAAAATTGTCTCTGAATAAATCTTTTTACAATCGAAATGTCACACTGCTACCCACTGCTACCCAGAATGTCTTGACATAGTTTTTAAATTTCCTTTTAGGAAACATCTTCAAAGGGCCTTTATACTAATAGCATTTGAGTGCAGTTTAAAATAAATATCTAAGCACTACGTCATTCTTGTGCTCATGGAAATAACCTTTATAATGGCTTACTGCCATGGGTTTATGGAGCCAACAGACTGCCAGGATAAAGATTTAATTCTGGGTGTTCTAAGTGTTTTGTAGTATTAATAACCAAAGTACTGTGTAATTCTCTATGTAATGCTGTATAAGTATTGTGGTCTACAAGCTGAAATGGTCTGAAATGGTGATTTAATGTTTACAATAACTAGACTCTAGAAAATATAAAGGAATAAAATTATTATAAACTCTTTAAATGGACGTAATGTAAAAATAATCTAGCAGTGCAAAAATAAACATAATTAGGAAGGAGCAGGTGATGTGTGTGGTGTGTTGTCCCACCTGCCAGCACATGTGAGGAGATTTCCTCTCCAGGATGTACTGCGTGAGAGGGGAAGGCTCCAGCTCATACTTATCGAAGGGCAGCTTGTCTATCACCATGGGCTCACAATCCACACAGGAGAAGTGCACCACTGGGTGGGCTGAGCGAGGAGGCTGAAAGAGAGACAGAGAGAAAGAATGCCATGTCAAAAAACAACATCAAACCAACAACTGTGGAGTAAGCCACTCTTCACATCTTATAGGTCTGGTTAGTTAAAGCCATGTGTCACAGGCTCATAAATACACAAAGTGTTCTTGTATATTATTCTTATTTTATTATTATTATTATTATTATGTTTTCCCCAAATAAATGTGCTACACATACAAGGAATTTGCCTTGATACTGAACAAACTATACAACACTACAGTCTATTCATTTTGCATTTATGAAACATGTGTAGTGCCTAAGGAGGTTAAATAAACAATTAATTACAGCAAATTAAAATGCTGCATTAACAATTGTGCAAAAAATTGCATTACATTTGAGTGGAGCCTGTGCATATTATAGTACATTGGTGAATGACATTTGTGCTATGTGCAAATATGCATTGGTGAGGTTGTGGGTTCAAGAAAAGCGGGTGGGGTGTTGCAGATCTGTTAAAAGAGGAACAATAAAGAGATTGTTATAAATATGTGGTGCAATAGGAGAAACTCAGCCAAGTAGATGCCAAGTGTCTGCTATGGGAATCTTAGCCAACTGGAAAATGAAAAATGCAGTGGACAGATAGCTATTAAAGCCAGTGTAATTGAAACCAGATGCAAATTTCCGGTGCTGTTGTACCCAGCAGACACCCACGAATAACTGTTCAGACACACGTCACAAGCACTGCAGCAATGACACTGGAGGATATGAGAAGGAAAGGGAGGAGGAAATGACCTCATGGCATAAAACGAGCAGTATGAACTAAAAGCACTAAGAGGGCATTAAGGCACTAAGAAGGTGAGGTCGGACTGCCGTCTCTTGTTCACACAGTGGCTGTCCACACTGTCAAGGCTCCCACACAGACTGACACACACTCAGAGGAGAAACAATGCAGAATTGAGGCCAATTCTATGAGAGGGCACACTCACAGAATTGGTCTTAAACTTAAACTTTTGACTCTGATCTATCCGTGTCAGAAACAAACGATCAGTCAAAGGCAAATGATTAATCACATGTACAATATTGACCCTTAATAATCACCCTTAATATGTGATTAATGTTTATCTTACAAAAGGCTATCTGTTGACTACAGAAAGCAAATGTGCTGTTTATAACAAACTCTACTTGCAAAATAAAATGCACTGTGCTCCTGTACAAAATGAATTACAGATTAACTGATAGGTTCCCTCATGGCATTTGGCCGGCATTAAATGAAAAAATAAATCTCCCCTAACAGAAAAATAATAATAATAAAAAAATCATAGTAACAGTGCCAACTGGTGCTAATGGTCCACTGGCTTTTAAACTGAGCTGAATGGAGTGATGGGAACTGTTGTAACTCACCAAAGTGGGAGAATTCTGGTCAGGCCAAAAGGACTCTGGGATTGGCCAGTGGCCCACAGGGACGCCGGTCTTAGGGTTTGGCCGCACATAGATGAGCTTGTGGCAGCTATGCCAAGGCTGAGGGCTGAAGGATGTTACAGGCCGCACTGGATCCACCAGGCCATCTGCAAAGAGACCATTAGGAAAGGCTTGTAAGTTCCTCAAATACATATTTTTTGTTGTCTAAGGCTTGTTTCTTTTAATTTGCACTGACGCTACAATGGTTTTTAACTTATAAGGGATAAAACGTATTGTCACTCTCAGAACAAATCTATATTTACAAAATATTTAGTATATTTTTATTTTATTTAATTTTTTTTACATAATTTGAAAATTACATTTGCCTTTTACATTCCCAGAAATTCATGACAAATGAACAACTCACCCACGATTAATTGTAGGCTTTTAAAATTTGCTTCCGCCTTCAAGATACAGCATCAGAAGTATTTTTTTTTTTGTCAAATATCACTACTTCAGTACTACTGTAATTGTAACTAGCAATAGTTACATATTACATTTTTCATTTAAGCCAAGAGTGTCATTTAAACTATCTTGTTTAAGAGGTTTCTGGCGTTGATGTGTGTACAGCGTGGACAATTTCAAGCTTCAGCATACATGCATTTGAACCTTTTAGCCATGCACTAAGTTGTCTCTTTCTGAATGCATACCTTCACCTACAGGAGGCGGATCTGGACCGGTTTTCTCAAAATTAATGACAACTCCACTCAGGACCTTCTGCACAAGAGACTCCAGACACTGGTTTAGCATTCTTTGTGTCCTAACGCAATATGATCGACCTTGAGGAAAACACAAACAAAACATAAATTCCTTATACCTGGAACCCTGCATGAAAAGTATTGCACTGAAATGTTAAATCTACAGATCCCAATAGATTAAAATAGTTCACTATTCACACATTATTGTGTGCCATCTGCTTCAGTTTTCCAATATTAATTTTCACAGTTCAACACATTGAACAATCAAGCACTTCTGTTCTCACCTGCTGTGAGCTTCTCTGGTTAATTGTGAAGCTAATAATACACAATTTCAGAATTTTCTATGTTTCTTCATAAGCTGCCAATGGTTGACTAATTAGCTTGTACTGGCCTGAGGTCATATGTAATCACAGAAAAAAATTGGAATAATGAATAATGACCTTTCAAATAAAAGAATGCATTTAAAATGTATTCATGAAAAAAATTATAAGGAGTATTACAATATTCCAAAAGTAACCTGCTGATTAATTATTGGAATAAATCCTCATTAAATAAAACTTTAAAATATCCTTAAAACAGGTGGCACTGTGGCTCAACATGTAGTATGGTAGTTTGGTGTGTTCTCCCTGTATTCGCATGGGTATCTTCCGGGTGCTCCGGTTTCCTCCCATGATCCAAAAAACACACGTTGGTAGGGTGGACTGGTTACTCAAAAGTGTCCATAGGTGCGAGTGTGTGTTGCTCTGCAAAGGACCGGTGCCCCCTACAGGGTGTGTTCCCACCTTGCACCCAGTGATTCCAGGTAGTTTACAGACCCACAGTGACCTTGAACTGGATAAGCGGTTACAGACTATGAATGAATGAATGAATGACTGAATGAATATCCTTAAAATCTCTAGAATATTATGATAAAGTCATCAGGTTACAAATATCAATAGAGTGCGTTTTCTTTCATTTATAATATCTCAATAGTTCACTGTTTAAACAACCAGCACTGAGCTCGGGCACAGTGGAAATATGTTCTCTTGAGTGATGAAGTACCATCTAATATCTTTGGCATTTGTGGTCTAATAATACATCTGTACCAGAACTCATTACTATGCAATCAAAACCCTATAACGGTGTTCTAACATCTGGTTTACATCTTTTCAATAAGACTAAAGGATGAGGGGCTTTAGAGGTCCAAAATCTCTACTGATACTTTTCATTTCAAAAGCAGTTTTGGAAGAGCAGGTGTCCACAAACTATTTGTTGACATAGTGTAGCTAAATTTGGAAGAAAGTGGCTTAATACCTAACAACTCAACGTTCAGTCTGGCATCACGTACGTGAAACTATAAGTAGACTGAATCATGTTTTTGACCAGATTCTTGTTTCCTACCTCCGGTGACCTCACACATGTGTGTGATGGCAGATTCGTCACTGGGTACACTGCCCAGCTGCTCGCTGTCCGGCGCTGAGGCTCCAGGGAGACGCAGCACCAGTGCAAACAGCCGCTGATCCCAACGGAACGGCTCCTTGGTCAGTTCACTGCCCGGCAGAGGAGAGTTCAGTGGCAGGTGGAGCTAAGGAGAGGGGAGGGGGCAGTAATATAAATACTGTTTAATAATGAAGTGGATAAAAATGCTTTTTAAGAATGTAAATGTGTACATATTGCAAATTTATCTCGTTTTAATTTTCTCTGTCTCTTTTTTTTTATTATTATTAGAGTGTTTATTCTTTACATAAAACTGTAACAACAGCAATTTCCCTCATTTCTGAATCTGGATCTGAATTTGAGGTTAAATAAGATTTTGTAAGAAAAATGTATGTAAAATGTTATTGATATAATTTAATTAAATCAAATGTTACTTGACTGAAGGAGCCATCAGTCATTTTCTACAAAGGCTCTTTTTCACATTATGATAGAGCAATTACACTGACACCTAGCACGTGGCTGTATAAATCTGTAAAACATGACCACCTGCACTCTACGAAGCCTATACTGGTACTGGTTTTTGCAGCTTAAAGGAAATAGTAAAAACTAATAAAGAATCACGTTGCTTATAAGTGCTTTTGGGTTCTTGACAAGCTTAAAATAAATTAAAAAGTATTATTATTATTATGTATTAGCTTCTATTGAGTAAAAATAAAAAAAATACTTATTGTGGCTGTGTGTATGTAAGTGTTGTGCCTCATTGTGCTGCCATACACCAAAGACAAATATGAAATGATAGACAAAGTTTTTTAATCTGAATCTAAATGTAGTGCGGATAAGATTAAATATAAACTTAGATTTACCAAATGAACTGTTATTTATGTGTTATACAAGGTGGAGGGGCAAACAGGAAATGAAAAGGGCTCCAGAGATAAGCGTGGTAAGTTTGATTATGTGGAACATTGCTGCTGCTCCTCACCTCATCTGGAACTCCAGAGCTGTGAGTGAGCTTGTTTCCATCAGTTATGGTGATGATGACTGATGGCTCCAGGAAAAAAGGGTTCCGACCCTGGAGGAAAAGAAAAACACTCTGACAGCAACTCAGAAGCCACCATTCACTGTACAATGTGTAATATTATTGACTTGAAGCATACAGACATTTAGCTATGTATTTACATTGATTGAATCAGTCAACCTTTTATGGGGTGGCCACTAATGTACACTGACATCAGAGAGGTATCCCTTAAACTGTAGTTGTTTAATTCAAACTGTAGGGGTCAGCACTACGTCTCAGACAAATGGAGAAAGCCTGTGTGTGTTGGGGTGCATATGTGGGGGTGGGGGTCGTATATATGTAACAACACACATAAACATTTTTAAAAATGTTTTCATTTCAAGAAACAAATTACACTTATACTTAGTTGAATGAAAGTATATATATCCTCCAAGGTACTAAAAGGCTTACTTTTCTTTTCATTTTGTTTCCTAAAAGGGTTATTTGTGTCTTATGTATTAACAATAGAGACAATATATATATTAGCAACTTCTTTTAAACCGGCTGATCTGTTGCTGCAGCTTTGCAAATTATGTATTTTTTCTGCCCTGTATTTTGCCTCATTCATAAAGCACTTCTTTGCTGAAACACCCCTTATAGCTTTAGAATAGCTTTAGAATGTGATTATTAATACCTGGCCATAGTTGTCAATGCCAGAGACCAGTCTGTTGAGGTTGAGAAGGTCAAAGGCCGCGCGGAGGGCATTTCCCAGAGTGGTCAGTCCGGAGGCCTGAAGGTTCTTTAACTCACTCATAAATGTGGCATGGTTCTCTTTCCAGCCAGCCTGGGATACCACACAAACATACACACACACACACACACAAGGTGAACAAGGTGTCAAACAACACAACAAGAGTTGCTCGAGCAGACAGGGCAAGCATTAGATCACACTGCAGTGCAGTAAATACATAAACATATGTGGCTTTCCATGCTGTATCCCATGGTATTTACTGCAAAAATGAGTGTAAAAGCTTACACAGAACAGCACCAAACTAATGAACCCAGCTGCCTCTGGAATTCTGCATACAGACAAAGCCACTGAATCCTCATTTGTGCAAATCAACAGCGGCTTCTCTTGCCTTTTTCTTCCAGCGAGGTCAAGTGCCTTAGTGTTACACTGTTATGCTTAATCTACAGATGACCTGCAGGCTTACAGAGCGCATGGTAATCACTACTATGCAGCCTGAATGTGTGTGAGAGAATGAGTGAGGGAAAGAGCTAGCGAGAGAGAGAGGGGAGAAAGAGAGTGCACAGGATCCAATGAGACAGACAGGATAAGCTGTGCAGTGTACGCAGTCTAGAGTTCAGTGACAGAGTCTGGAGATACGGCTCCTTATTTGATTTGTTCGCCTCTTCTCCAGTCTCCAAAATCATTATGGGGTTGCTGAGCTGACCCACATTACACCTTATAACAGCACAGTACAGCCATTACTGTAAAGTACACTCAAAAAATTGAAATCATGCATTCATTTGCCAGGAAAATGATAAGTGGTTTATGGCTCAGAAGTATATTATAAACCAAAAAGTGAAAATTGAATTTAGTCAGGAAATCAGCACATTGACTGTGAATACAATGGTAAGTTCCCCTGTATTTGGACTACTTACAGGGCCTAACCTATCATTTATACTGCATACGCTGTGAATGGGTGGGGCTAATCTCCTGTATGCAATGATGTGGATACATGTGACATCACAAAAAATGATAATTACTCCCCCACAAGCTTAGTTACCACTACTTGGGCTGTACAGAATATGGAGAGAATGTTACATGATGAAACTCTATTATAATGAAAAACGAGAGCAAATCAATTTTCCCACGATATGGGCTTTTGACCGGGTCAAACCATAGAGCATTTCAGCTTGAGGCATATCATCGCTATCATGCTGAATGTGGGAGATTTGTACAAGAACACACACAACATGTTGGGGGCTCAAGGCCCCCAACATGTTTAGGATTGAAACAACAAAAAAAAAGAAACAAAAATAATAGTGGGTGCCTCTTCAGTGGCGCTCATTAAACTGAGTAAAAAAAGTATTTCTGTTTTCTGCCCATACATCCTCATTTTTTCTGTATTTACAATTTACAAATCTCTCCAAATATTTGACTGCAATCAGGTTCTATTCTTTGATGACTGCCTCCTCCAATTAGTCATAAGGGAAAAGGGAAAGGAGAGGAAAATAACACAGTAGAGAAGGTCTCCAATGACTTCAATTGAGCACCAGAATGATGGTCTTTGAGTTTACTGCACTTCTAACTGCTGGTTCAGTGCTTCTCAATGTTTTATGGCAAATACACTACAAAATGGCTTTGATTCTGATGATTTCAATTCAGAGTTCCCCGATATTATTATAAAATAACATTTTATTTGAATTAATGTAGCAGTTTTCAATAAATGTATTAAAAGATCTATACCAATTTATTATTGCAGACCTATGTGGATAAGTGATATCCTGTATATATACTTTTACAATGTCTCTGGCTGTATGTGAGAATAAGTAATGCAGAGACAATATTAAAATCAGGTCTAGATACTTTGTTTATCGATTCATGATTTTTATAGTAGCATCATACACTCATGACTGAGTGCAATAACATATTAATTAGCAATTCTTATAAGCCAGAATTATGTTGGCAACATGCTGGGTGGTGCTTGTTGTGAGTTAAGAGATAAAGACGAGCTGTCACTATCCCGTAATGAGGCCTGTGCATGCAGACAGAGTGCCAATCACAGACAGGGTTAGCAAAGAGTTTAGGCACCTCTGCACATCATGACCCCACAACAGAAGATTTGAGCAGAGTGTGTGCACAAACCACTTAAAACTCACAAGATTTACTCCATATATAAGTTGGAGAAATGGTTTTACTGTGGATTTGCTCTTGACTGTTTGGCCAAAGTGTCAGGCATTCTAAAAACAAAAACCCTCCTCCACTGGTTTGATTCAGTGCAAGATAAGACTTGAAGCAAAGTGGATGGTAAACATCCCAGAAGATAAGACCACTGTGGTTATGTACTTGATAATTGTGAGACTATGGAGACTATGGAAAAAAACTGTAGATATTTCAGAGATGGTTTTAGTCACTTGACTGAGCTGATAAAAATAATTTTCTGTTCTTGACTACACACAACAATTATAAAACTTCTGCTCAAGCTTTTTTTTCCCCACTGAAACTCACAGTGAAATATCTGTTCTTGGAGTTCAGGAACCTGTACCCAAAAGAAGCCTAAAATAAGCTTCCAAATGGCTAGTTCATTTGTAAATAGAATTTACCTCTGCAAATATAAATTGCCCACAGTGCACATGCCACAAGAGATGTGCTCTAAAAGAGAATATTCTGTGACAGAAAAAAAATGCACTTCAACTTCAGAAAAGGGGCAGGGCTAAGAATAATGTTGTGCTTGTCCAGGAATGAGACTACAAGTGAAGCACAGAACAGGAAAAGAGAGCTTTGTCAGGGCCCGAGGCTCACTGGAACTCTTCACTGATTAGCTGCTGAAAATCTCATGAATAATTGACAGGAAATAAAAAAGCCACTGTCTCAGACACAGTAGCCAGATTCTATCTTGCTTTGCTGGCTCTTGTACAGTGCATTGTTGTAGAGAACTGGGTTAGCCTGGTGGCTAATTCAGACAGGGTAAAGCTTGGTTGAGAAGAGTGTTTTTAAACAGGTGGGAGGGACAAGCTAGCCATGAATAGCACACGCAGGGCTTAGTGCTTATGTAAGTGAGCTGTTACATCCTATAACACATAATAGTAATCTGAAACTGACAGCTTTGAGGAATACAAATAAAGTGCAACAATTGCTGGTTGCAGATGCCTTTTTATAAAACTCAAAATGCACAACAGGGAATGTGGAGGTCTGTACACGAGGCTAGGTATGAAAGCGGATACACTTTATACGGTACTACACTCTATAAGGCTGAGGGGCACTTGAAAGGCAGCTCCAGACTTTCTAAGATAAGCCAGACAGCACTGCATGAGGAGTATGGGGTAGAAAAGCCCCCAGGAGAGCGCCTGGCTTTCTGCCAGTGAGAAAACACTAATGAACTGCCTGGGAATGAAGCCACTCTCACTGTCAATGTCAAACAGCAAATAAAGAACACAATCACACATGCAGCAGTATGTCACATCCACAGGTCTAAACACCCGGCCAGCAATCAAGCACAGGTCAAAGCAGGCGGTTAATATTTAAATGAATGAAAAACCTGCTTCCATACATAAGAATCAGACCAAAGTAATCCATATGCCCATATTCTACATGGAAAGTGAGAAACTTCTGGGTGTTGGCATGTCTTTTAAAGCACGTGACTTAAAAAGGAAAGCAAACAAACAGCTAGTACTTCTGCCATATGCTTATGCAGTGCAATGCAGAGTTCATGGCTTTGACCTAATTATGGAGACTTGTGGTTCTATATCACATGGTGTGAGGGGTTTAGACACACCAATTAATGTTGTCGTGGAATCAAATGTTAGGCTATTTGATCACTTATTCTTTCCTCGTTGTTTGTGAATGGCAGCTACATAATTCATATGAAAAGTTCGAGTTAAACCTTGCTAGCTGGCTGAAAGCTAATAGAGTCTTGAGAAGAGGACATGAGGGAAAATTATATTTTGGCCAGGGACTCTGCATTGTGAACTTTTCCTGCTCCATCAGTCTCTTTAATGTAAGTAATATAAATCATGTCAGCTCCGTTTAAGCCAATATTCTAGTCTGCTTTCAAGGGAATATACATTGGGAAAGAGTCTTACAAATCAGGGAGGGAGGGTGTTTCGTGTACTGAAATGGTGGAGAGGGCGGGAAATTAGTGGCAGTTATTAAAAATAGGACATCAGCAGTATCAACATTTCTTGAAAGAAAATGAAAATTTGGAAAAAAAGACTCATGGGGCAAAATAATAAGGTCCTGAGTGCTAATGCACTCTCATTTTTTTTACTGATGGTTTTTTCACAAATCAGATCAGTTTGATTTGTTTAGTCTTTATTGACCAATGAGAGCGCGCGGGGGTCAGGCCCGGCGCGCTGCAGGGGGCGGGGCTTGGCGGACCTGACGGGCTGCTTGTCCAATCGGAGGTGAGCAGACCCTCCGCCGCGTCACGCAATACGTCACGGTAGATAATAAATCTCTCCGCCTCCATCTCGGCGCCCGAGAGCTCCCAACACAAAAGCAAAATGTCCGCCATGTTCAGAGGCTGCGCTGCTCCGGGTCTGCGGATATTTTAAGCAAAATTAGCCGTTTTCCGTCACCGGGAAGCCGACTGACCCGATGCTACGAGACCAAAGGCACAGTAGAGTTTCACTGTCAGAAAAAATCATCTACGCTCGAGCCACATACAAACCATTTTTGAGCAGTATTTATTTACCTTTACTCCGTGTGGTGGATCATCAAATGTAACTAGCATGTACCTGTCGCCTCTACTAGCCGGGTCTCGGGCACGCAGCTGTTAAAGAAAACGAAACAATACACGGTTAGTTTCGACCGATCCTGTCACAGGGATCCTCAACGTCAACTCCCAACAAGGCACAACAGTAAGCGGTAAAAGTCGGGGTTAAAATTGTGCTTTACCTTCATAAAGATCTCAACCGCGCCTTTAGCAATGTCCAGATACGTCGTACCCAAATAAGTGCGCTGATTCATAGAAGCGGACGTGTCTATCAGGAAAAGTAAAATAGGCATTTTGAAATGTATAGATATATAGCTAGATGGTTGCTAAAATACCTAGGATCGGCATATGACCGGCCTGGGCATGCATATATGTGTGTTATATATTTTTTTGTTATAGTCGGACCCCCCCTCCCCTCAAAAGAGGGTCGTACTGCCACCCTTGGCCGTTGCCTGTCTGTCTCTCTCTGCTCTGTCTTTTCTGAGCTCTGCTGGCGCTCCCGCTGCTAGAACTTCTCTTCCGAACGGAGTGAAACGCCTTTGCTCCTCCCCACTGCAGAGTCATTGGCCGAGCCTGATCAGAGTGACCACGCCCCTTTTGTCTTATGAATATGCGATAAGTTCCTCTCACCATTGGTTGAGCCATGACAGTGCTGCCACGCCCACCCAAGCGTATGAATATTCGATGAGGCTGCCGCGCTTCTCACCCAGATCTGCTGTAATGTTACTTAATTTATTTGAGATGCTGGTGCGACTTTACAATATGGCTGCTTTTTATAAAGGATTTAGGAATGGTTTAAAATTAGTTTATCAACGGTTAGTTGTTATACACACCTTAGAAACTATTCAATCTAAGCATTTAACTTAAATGACTTCATCAGTCAGCATTGTTATTTTACTTGTCAGCTTTATTAGGAGTTCATTATCATTTAGTTTTATAACTGCCGATTAATTATTTTTAATGTGTATGGCGTAATAAATTCCAAATAATTATAAGACATTAATAAACATTTAATAAAAGCAGGCCCCAGCCAAAAATCAGTTTTGTTTGTTTGTTTTTTTATAAACAGAGGTTTATGTCTGCGTTTTGGAATGCCATTCACATGAAAACTCAGGTTTTTTTGTAAACAATCCCCAAGGTGGAGATTTTTAAAAATGCTATTGTCACTGTTGTCGTGTTAAGCATCCTTTGGGTTGGTAAAGGTACTGCATAAGTTGAACTTATTATTAGTAGGAAAATTGCTAAAATGCAAATACCTCGTCATTCCATATAGTGAAGTACGTAAGGAATTTAACTACAATTTAAAAGCAGCTAGCACTAGATGTCAGATTCCCCCATATGAATAAATATAAATGATGCTGTATTAGAAATATATAATGCACTATTTAGATTAGATTTAGTCATTTCATCACTTGCGTAGTGCACTACATAGGGTGTATAGTGTGAGTTGAGATGAACACCTGTTCTTCTACATTTTTGGAGAGGTGCAAGTCAGACTACAGCATAGTGTTCATGTCGATGTGTTGTCTTTGGTGTAGGGTCGATGCAGAATTATAAATCGGGCTTAATGTGTTGTGGTTTTTTTGCTGCCTCTCTTTAAGAGGCACTATGGCCCCTTTAAGGCCCCTACTGGACTGACATGGTAATGCAGCTATTTTAATTGTCATCTGCATGGGGACATTTTCAAAAATGGAAAGAGGAAAGAAATAACTGGATCTGAGTGGATGGGTCTTTAGTCAAATTTTAAAGTGATACAGAAATGATTAATTAAACAATGTATAATATACGGCTCCGGTTTCCTCCCATGGTCCAAAAACACACACATTGGTAGGTGGATTTCAGCTCAAAAGTTTATTCCTGCCTTGCGCCCAATGATCCCGTGTAAGCTTCAGACCCACTGAGACCCTGCTCTGGACAAGCGGTTACAGATAATAAATGAATGAATTAATGTATAAAATACATGTATTGGGATGGTTTCTTGAAAACTATAAGGCCTATATGGAGGTTCTTTTTAAAGTTTTATACATATCTGCATATAATATTGTGTACAAATCTGTGAAAAAATGATTTTAGGGTGAGAAATGGTAAGGAGAAATTTCTTTCTTAGCAGTCAACACTCTTCCAGTCTAAATGCTTTTTTTTCTTTTCTATAAGCTAATTCAAGCTAGGACTGAAACTTTGGTTATAAATATTGGTGATTACTAGAAAACACGTGTGGGAGAATAAATGGGAAGGGTGTTAAGAGGATGCAGAATAATTAGGATGGAATTAAACTCATTCACTAATTGCTGTTTGCTGCACATGTGCATGTTTGGGCCATATTGCAGTTGATTTATGAGTACCTTTCATTTCTGACAATTTTTTTCCCCTTTAGGTCACAACAGTGACCCCTCCTCTTCTTTTTTCATTCTCCTTCTCTCCAGTACTTGTCTGTCTTGCATGGGGGTGGGGAATGTGTTGTCAATGCCAGAGTTTATACAATAGCTTCCCCCACCTTTCTATCCTCTTGTTTGTCTATTGATGGCACCATGTTAACGTTAACAGAGGAACGATCACCTTAAGTGGAGGAAAAACGCAGCAGTGCATGGCTCCCCCAATACAAATAGTGTGAGGGTTGCCCTTTGATTTATGAATGTCAGAAAGAAATGATGGGTTGGGGGCAGCACATTTGTACAAGACTGAAGTGATGGGACCTCACAATCCATATATGTATGTGCAAAGTGGACCAACTGAACATGCAAAGCTTGCATGTTATCTGAAGGGAAGCATAAATGGAACACTGAGAGACACTATAGAAGAAGTGGAACTGCGTTGTCTGGAGCAGTAGAGCGGTATTCAGTATCTTACGATTGAAAAGGCCCTACTCTGCTGCAATGCTGTCATATAATGGAACATTTCAGTGTGTGTTTTATGGTGCTCGATCACAAGGTAATGTGAGATCATGGACATGTTTTGAGTGCTTATTTCTCAATAACATGTCACTCTAACTTATGCCAAATGTTGAATGCTAACACAATTCCACCACTCTACACTCTGCTTTAATTCTAAAATTAGAAATAAGGAGTTAGTTATAGCACTGAAGTGGGACTTTAGAGCAACAAGTATGTAACAGCAGATGAAACTCATATGGCTGTTCTTTGCTTTTTCAGTGGTGTGACCCAGTTGCACAGCAGCACCACAGGACTGGTGGTTATAGTGAAAAAATGAAATAACGGGTATTAATGGCTAAAATGGGACTGATAAAAAAGTACTTTGAGCAGAAGTGAAAGGGCCCATGGAAGTATTCAGGGGAGAACCAACTCGTTATTATTTAGGCCTGCTTTTAAATACATGTTCCTGAGTGAATGTGACTTGTGACAAACCGTGGTTGTGCGGGGTGTGTGTGTGCGACTTGTAGTAAACAGAGCACTAAAGTACTGCATGTTCACGTAGGGCCATTACGTCATAGACCGACTCCAGCCGAGTCCTCCAGTATCCCAGAATTCACCGAGCGACCTGCAGCGTACTGACAAAGAAAATAAAGACAACAACAGGGTGGGATATACAGAAAACATTGCTTCACATCGCAATCGAGAGAAAGGTACTGTCTACAGATCTTATTGGTTTCGAACGACAATTAGACAAATTGTAACGTGACGTGACCTTAAAACTGCGTTCACTGAACGATATTTTTGTCAGCTCGTTTCTTCAAGCTGTAAACGGCGACGGATCGATCTGAAAACATTGGTTTGCTTTATATACATTCGGATCAGCACAGGTTAGCGTTTACACTCGAGCTACAAAAATAGCTGTTAAACATCTGGCTAACACAGCCAAGAAATATCTAGCAAACAAAGGTGTCGTTGCATTAGCTTTTTCGAATCTCTTACTTGGCCTCACCAAGATGTTATTCACTGCTCACAGATGTTGGTTAAAACAGAAGAGCAGATGGCAGTCCTCCGAACAAACCAGGGGCTGTTTCACAAATAAAGACTCCTACATTTATCTGGATTCCCCAGTTTAGCTTGATAGCTTAAGACCCAAACCCGCCCAATTGGAGAGACACTCCTGTTGGAGATCCCTGAGTTTGGGGTTTTAAATTATAGTGGTAACTGATTCGTGATCTGCGTTTTTATATGCAAGAAGACATAGGATACGTAAAATAAACACCATGGCTGAGTATTTCTGCTTTGAAACGGCAGTGTTCTAAAACGGTCTCAAACGGGGGAATTTACACAGCCAGGGTTTCTTACGTCAATAAACTAAGGAACCAGTCATCGACCTTTGGGGCAGGGCTTACGAGTCACAGGTGAGGAATAGAGCTGGAGGCCAAGACTAATGGCAAATTCACAGATATTCGTCTAAACAATATTT
This sequence comes from Hoplias malabaricus, assembly GCF_029633855.1. Taxonomy (NCBI): domain Eukaryota; kingdom Metazoa; phylum Chordata; class Actinopteri; order Characiformes; family Erythrinidae; genus Hoplias; species Hoplias malabaricus. The sequence continues at coordinate 5,663,575 of NC_089816.1, forward strand.
AAAGCTTTAGTGGGTTTTTTAAATAGCTTGTAAATAATTTCCATGTACAATTTAGGTCATAGGATTATAATGTAGGCACTACATTCTTCTAAAAGATGTAGTTTTATTCTACAAGGTTTTTGGGAAATACTTAATGTTGTGAACAAATAAGATAACAAGGTTTACTTAAAAGTCAAAAGTCACGTCAGTCCGGTAGTACGTAGAGTGTATTCCTGTTTAGCTTAATTTGGACACTTATGTTTGCCTTATGAGTTTATTAAGCAACACTTTTTCACCAGAAAAAAGAGACTCTGTATATCTGTATAGATTTAGTATATTGTCACTGTTCAATGAAAAAAAATCTCTAAGAAAGTAACATTATAGGAGAAGAAAAAAAAACAAAAGCTTATTTATCAATAGAAATCAATGCAAAAAGTTGCAATCCAATTATATTTTGGAGAATTTCTAGGGTCCATCGATAATGAAAAGTTCACACAATTTGATGGACAGCTATTGTATTTAAATAAAGGACAACTGCTGTAATTAAATTCCAGAAAAATAGAGATACATGTTTTCCTTTGGAGAGTGTCTATACAGAAAAATAAAGCTTTGTATTTTTAAAATTACTATTAGACACAGTGTTGCTTGAGGTGATACTTGTGCTATTGTATTGTTACAACACTGGTATATCGCATACTACATTCTGTACAGTATGTGAACCCAGTCCTGGTTATGATGAGGTTCATAAATCATTTTGCATAAACCTCTGTTTTTAGGGGCTGATCATCATGCTTGAAAGAAGCTGAGAGAGCAAGGCCAGCTGAAATCTGAGGTAGTTTGCACCCTCTGAGAGAAAGCGTGGAAATAAGCAGAAGAGAGGGCTAAGTGCACTCAGTGTGCGCCAATGCAGCAGCAGAACTGGCAGCCTGACCTAGTGGAAGGAAGACTTCCAGTGTTTGTGTTCCCCACTGAGCTGGTTTTCTACGCAGATGAGCAGGCCTCACACAAACAGGTGCTCACACTCTACAATCCTTATGAATTTGCACTGAAGTTCAAAGGTGAGTGGTGGCCTGCTAGGGTCTAGATGTTTGTTTCGCCAGCAATATACAATTCTCCTTATATACTTCAAATGATGCAGTTACACATTGTATTGATTTTGCTTTCTCAGTTCTGTGTACAGCGCCAAATAAGTATGCAGTAGTGGACGCCACCGGTGCTGTTAAACCACAATGCTGTGTCGACATGTAAGCTACACTCTACTTTAAAAGAAGAGTTCTCCTTGAAAACATTGGCCTAATTTGGGCCTAAATTCCGCATTTTAATGTTACTTGTTTCAGGCGTTCTGTAATTACATATTTCACAATCAACCAATCTTTGCAAAAGGTTATAGCCGATGTGGTTCTGTTACACTCATGTTCTAGCCAAAAAACATTAACATATCATGTTTTTTACATGCATTAGTAGTAGTGGTTTTCCATAGTGCAGCACTGAACCACACAGCATAGTTATTTTATAAAGTTTATAATTTACTTATTTATTTCAATATTCTGGGCGGCACGGTGGTGCAGCAGGTAGTGTCGCAGTCACACAGCTCCAGGGACCTGGAGGTTGTGGGTTCGATTCCCGCTCCGGGTGACTGTCTGTGAGGAGTTGGTGTGTTCTCCCCGTGTCCGGGTGGGTTTCCTCTGGGTGCTCCGGTTTCCTCACACAATCCAAAAACACACGTTGGTAAGTGGATTGGCGACTCAAAAGTGTCCGTAGGTGTAAGTGAATGTGTGTGTGTGTTGCCCTGTGAAGGACTGGCGCCCCCTCCAGGGTGTATTCCTGCCTTGTGCCCAATGATTCCAGGTAGACTCTGGACCCACGGCAACCCTGAATTAGATAAGGGTTACAGATAATGAATGAATGAATGCATGAATGAATTTCAATATTCTGTCTTCTACCCAGAGACCACAATTTCTTTCTATAAGTGTTCACCCCAAATAACACTAAAGCTCTTAATTTCTTTACACATTTGAAAAAGTGGATTTTCCTAGACTTTAAAACCAGGAATTCTTAGTGAATAGACAGCAGCACAGCAGCATTGTAAAAGGCAAATAAGCATGTTTACAATAGATGTATCAATGGTTTAGTTTGTAATTCTATGTGTTTTTAAGCAAATGTGGGATGCTAACTGGTTGCTAAACTCTTCTACTCTTTTAAATTAAAATTACCTGATATTTCCAGTACCAAAATTGAAAAGCAGACTTTAGGAAACAAACAAGACTTGGCTGATTGAATACACTTGGTATAAGAGGTTCAGATTTTTTGCCAACCTGTTTTCTAAAGTCACATAATTTTCTCTCTGTTTGCTCCCCCGCGGTATAGTGTGATCCGCCACAGAGATGTGCGGGCCTGCCACTATGGTGTGATTGATAAGTTCAGACTGCAGGTTTCTGAGCAGAGTCAGAGGAAGGCCCTGGGCAGGAAGGAGGTGATGGCCACACTGCTGCCTTCCTCCACCCAAGAGCAGTCTCAAGCCCGGCCCCAGGAGGAGGAGCGCAGGATGAAAGAACAACTGGCTGACAGCGTGTTTTTTGAGCAGACCGCATTCCAATCAGGTACTGAGATGCTGCTTTATTTCTCTGAGGATGTTGATTAGTCCCATGAGTCATGTACACAGGCAGATTTTAATCAATACTGTAATGAGACGTACTGTTTTGCTTTTATAAATGTTGCTTCATTTTTATTTTCTTGTTAAACATGCAGTAGGGCGCAAAGGTACAATATAGACAATAAACTAGTCTTGTGAATACTCTTAATATCTAAACATTTGTAGACACCCCTTATAATTCACCTACTTTTGAGGTGCCTTTTTTTGCTGACACAAGCATTCAGTAGCATCTGCGCGGCCTGTGTATTCTTCATAGAAAAACAGAATGTGAAATGTGATGCTCTGGATAAGCTTCATATCCAGTGCAGTGATGATAAAATAAATGCACGTCAGTATTTTTGATACAGCAGTTCTCTTTTCAGTCGCTGGGTGGCATTAACAGATAAGTTCTTGACATTAAGTGACCAGAACAGGGTCTCTAGACCATGCAAATAAAACAATTTATAAATGTGTGTGTGTGTTTGACAGAGAATCGTGCGGTGTCCAGTGGCCCCAGTCTCCTCACTGTGCTGTTAGGCTTGGTGTGTATGGCTGCCCTCATGCTCCCAACTCTGGGAGAACAGGAGTCCACAGTGCCTGTCTACCTCCACTTAAGTGTTAACAAGAAACTTGTAGCTGCTTACGTTTTAGGTAAATTAAATACAATATCTCAAAAGAGGCACACATAAATCATCATATCATCATTCAAAAACATCAAAAATTAGGTACACATAGATTAGCAGTGGTAAGATGAAGATTTGAGTATTTCTTTAAACATAATGAACACATCCATTTATATTCAGTTGCCTCGTAGTGTTTTTTAAACATATATGTTTTTGGGTTTGTTTTTTGTGTGTTTGTTTGGTTTGTTCTGTTTTTTTATTCCATCATGTTGCACATTATCATACGTACCATTTATAGCAGAGGTATTCTTCAAAAAAAGCTATCAATTATAGATTTATTTAAGCTTGTAATTACAATATCATATTTGAATTAATTACAATGAATAAACTGAATAAAACTGCCACTGACTGAAAGCGCTACCTGATCAAGCTTTTGGAAAAATGTTGGGGCATTATGGGAAATGTAATGTTGATTGAAACTGATTGACAGATATTGTATGTTGTCAATCTGATTGGCATGTCCTGTAGTTCTGTACCACAATCCAGGCTAAAATTTACTTGATTGGGCACATGACCCAGTTAATTGGGTCTAATGACTGGTGGTGAGGAGTTTTCACCTGCCCTAAGTGCTTGATTAAAGTCAGAAAGGAGTGGTTTCCCAAACACGGAACAGGGACCTGGTCTACACAGCATTTTGAATTGTGCTTTTCCACTGAAAGGAAAATGTGCTCAAATACAACCACCTCTTAAATTAGAAGTAGATATAAATTAGCCTCTTAGCTATTGATTTGAAACTATGACATGTGGGAAAACATCTGGGAAAAAAAACAAATGTGTGAAAGTTTTGACCTCTTTGGCCAAGGTGTACGTAAACATTTGGCCACCTTCAATCATCAACATAGTTGACAGGTTACACAGTTGTTCATATAATTCTCATTAATTATGTACACTACCATTCAAAATTTTGCAATTATTTGCGACTTGAATAGTTTTCGTTATTTTACATGTGGTAATCTTTAAGCCTAAATTTATTTTTAGATATTTATCTTAATATTCCAAAATGTATGTAAATATAAAGTGATGATATACACTATTTGTTTGCAGTAGAAGTCTACTTAAGTGTTTTTAGGTCAAGTTACAGATAATATTTTTATAAAAATCTTTAACCTCAAAACTGAGATTAAGAGTTTTTGAATGTATAATTTGTTTATTAATTCATTCATTGTTAGTAAGCGCTTATCCAGTTCAGGGTCACGGTGGGTCCAGAGCCTACCTGGAATCACTGGGCACAAGGCAGGAATACACCCTGGAGGGGGTGCAAATCCTTCACAGGGCGGGACACACTTACAAATTTACTCACACCTATGAACACATTTGAGTTGCCAATCCACCTACCAACATGTGTTTTTGGACTGTGGGAGAAAACCCACGCAGACACAGGGAGAACACACCACACTCCTCACAGACAGTCACCCGGAGGAAACCCACGCAGACACAGGTAGAATACGCCACACTCCTCACAGACAGTCACCCGGAGGAAACCCACGCAGACACAGGTAGAATACGCCACACTCCTCACAGACAGTCACCCGGAGGAAACCCACGCAGACACAGGTAGAATACGCCACACTCCTCACAGACAGTCACCCGGAGGAAACCCACGCAGACACAGGGAGAACACACCATACTCCTCACAGACAGTCACCCGGAGGAAACCCACGCAGACACAGGGAGAACACACCACACTCCTCACAGTCACCTGGAGGAAACCCACGCAGACACAGGGAGAACACACCACACTCCTCACAGTCACCCATAACCTGGATCACAGGAGCTGAGTGACTGTGACACTACCTGTTGTGCCACTGTGCCGCCCTATATATGTGTAATTTATAAACTTAAATATTTTCAATAAGTTATTTTTTGTTAATTAATACATTATTTTAATTAATAATATTGCTTAAAATACATTCTACAACTAGAGGAATGTAGCATGAGTAGCATGAATATATCTCTGTCTGCAAGATGCAAGATAATGGTCCAGGAATTTTACTCCTTAACTACTGCAAAGCATTGCTGTATCAGCAACTACAGGTACAAAAACTTTCAGAAAGTGCACAGCAAGTATATTAAAACTGTATTACGAGTTATTACCAGTAAATCTCTTAATGAAAAAGCACCTTCATACATCTTGGGGGGACTGGCAGAAGATGTTCAGATTGTGTTTAAAGATCAGTGCTAGCCATCTCCATATTCCAGATTAGACACTGAAGAAAAGAGGAGAGGAGATAAATATTCTTTAAGCTCCTGTTGTTTAAAATGTTTAAACTTTTTTTTTTTTTTTGCACTTTAGCCAATTTTATTTAATTTCAGTTTATATTCCTTTAATGTTAGCACTTATTTTTGTGTTTTATTATTGTGTTTGAAATGTTGATATATTTTAATATATCAATATGTTCCTTTTTAAACTATTATTATTTTTAGTTTATTTTTCTTAATTTGATTTATTGCTGGGCGGCACAGTGGTGCAGCAGGTAGTGTCGCAGTCACACAGCTCCAGGGACCTGGAGGTTGTGGGTTCGATTCCCGCTCCAGGTGACTGTCTGTGAGGAGTTGGTGTGTTCTCCCTGTGTCCGCGTGGGTTTCATCCGGGTGCTCTGGTTTCCTCCCACAGTCCAAAAACACACGTTGGTAGGTGGATTGGTGACTCAAATGTGTCCGTAGGTGTGAGTGTGTAAGTGAATGTGTGTGTATCTGTGTTGCCCTGTGAAGGACTGGCGCCCCCTCCAGGGTGTATTCCTGCCTTGCGCCCAATGATTCCAGGTAGGCTCTGGACCCACCGCAACCCTGAACTGGATAAGGGTTACAGATAATGAATGAATGATTTATTGCTTATTTATAAACATTGATATTTTTAGATTATTAATATATACCATTATGTCTGTTATTTTTCTCCTGGAAATATTTTGTGAAATGTTTTCTGCTCCTTTTGTCTTTTGAGTTGCATTTTATGTATAAAAAGTTGTTCTGTAAATAAAATGTATATTATTTGACTTTGAAAAGTAATGTTTGTATTATAACTTCATTTTAGTGCTGTATCTTCAATGTCATTCTAGAATATTTTCTTAACCATAGTGGTTTTATACTTTTGAAAATGGATTCCAAACTTTTGAATATGCAACATTATTTTACATCGCTACAACCCTCCGTTACTCATCATCTTCTGGTTGTTTCTTTTCCTGCACAGGTCTTCTTACAATGGTTATACTCCGCACATAGTGTTGCTTTGCACAGAGGAACTGAGAAGAGGGGAAACAGAGACATTTGCACAACCAGAAGAGTTGTGAGAGAGGGGTGAGCAAGCAGGAAAAAAGAAAAGCCACCCTTCTTAACAGGAAGTAATGACATTACAAACTTTTAGACAAAAAGATGCAGAAATCCAGGGGGCAAAGGGAGGGGGGTGTTCTGGACTTCTGACCAGAACAGAAGCAATGATCAAGCTGGCAACTGAGGCGAGCTGACCATCAGGGGACATGGAAAGGGGTTGTGTGAAGAACTATAAGGATACATTAAATTAAATGTATTGTTTTACTTCATATCCTTGGTGTTTGAGCCATTTTGTTTGCTGTCTTTTCAACGGAATGTTGAACACAAATGAAGTTGCATGTCTTGCTGCAATTGAAGAGTCTTAACGTTTTACCAATGACAGATGTTTTGTATCACCCCATATTTGGTCATGATCAATGATCTACTCCTGTATGTGAGAAAATACCTACAATAGTAGACATTTATATAGAACAAGGTTAGTTTGTATTCACACACAGTGAGATGGTGGGATTTAAGACCCTCAAGGTATGTGCAGATTTCAGATGGTTAAGATGTTTGTCTTAACACTTAATTTGATCTCATAACAATAGAACCTACATTTGCATGTCTTTATTTTTGCACACTGAAGTTATGAGTCATCACCATATGTTCCTATTTGTCTGAGTGCTACAACAGTTTCTAGTGGAAGATTTCCTGATTTAAATTAAGATTTTGAAAGATGTGCTTTTTAAAAATGGTACCTAGTTTAATGTATTTTTCCTGCTGGCTTGATTATTCCGGAGGTTCATGCTCCAAGTTAGGTAGTACCACGGATGTATTTGGTAGCGTCTAGTTCAAGTTCCTAGTAACCAAGAGCTACTAGAAACAAAGATGTCTTATTGTGTTTGTTTTTTTTTTTTTATAAATGGAATTTGACCAGATATTTTCAAACTTATCCATGCAACTGTACATTGTAAATAATTACCTTTCAATACCCTAGCTTTTTTTGTAAGAAAGTATTTACACCTGTTAACTCAGTATTTACATACGTCATATTTGGAACTCTGGCAAAACACTAAATAAAAAATATATAGAGTTAATGTACATTAAATCTATTTACATTTGGAGAAACTCAGAACATTAAAAGACCACTAATAAAAACAATAATTGCAGGACAAATAATTTATTTCGTAATCTGAAGATCACTGATATGAAGGGGACAAGATATTTTTTTTATCCGATTTAGAGCAGAGCACAACAGATTTAATCATGTAAGCACCCAAACTCAAACAAACTTAGGTTCACACTTTTAAAAATATTCAGTTCATTGAATCTAGAGGACAGCATAAGTAAAATAAAAGCTCAGACAATCCACAGGACCAAAAAAAATAATAATAATAAGAAAAAAAGGTGTGTGTGTACATATACACACACTTTTTATTAAAGCAAACCACAAACACTTCAACCATCTATACAGCACAGAAAGGGGACTTAAAAACCCACTAACTGCTTTGTTAGCAAAGACGGACATTCAGAGAAAGGATGTACATCAAGGTTTTGCATCAGTCACTTGATACATGAGGTTGGGTTCACTTTATATTAAAAAAAAAAAATAATAATAATAAAAAATTATATATTCCAATCACTTCCTTGTTTGCAAAAAAAAATTGAATTAATGATGCATCACACCATGCTCTGAGGAAATAAAGCCATTTCTTTTGGTTTCCAAATGAAACTCTTTTATAAAACCATTTACAAAAAATACTATTTACTGAAATAAACAAAGCCTAAATTAATAACAACTTGCACAACTTATATACAGACCTTTAAATGGCACACTACATTTTATGAATCAGTAGACCTTTTCCCCATGGAAACAAATCTCTTTACAAGGAGATGTCATGAGTTTAAAATGTCTCTTAACAACATCTTTCTTCAATCTTCTATTGATATAAACTGCTTCTGGATTTAAGCACAGGCTTTCCTTTTGCAGTGCCTAGCAGTAGTCCACCCCATCAAAAAAGGCATAGAATAAAGAAAAATCCCTTTCATAAATTCAAGGATGGCACCGTCACACGGTGCAATATTCTAAAGGCAAATGAAAGAGTGAAGCTACTGAGCACTTAAAGGGTAGTAAATACACTGCAATCACAGCTCAGCTTCTCTGCTTTTTTTTCCCCCCCTAAAGCTATGAGGAGGATAAACCATATCCTAGGATAGTATACCTGAAGACAAATTACAACACAGGCTGTAGAAATGTGATGTAGTGTTCAAATCCTGGACTTAGTGGTGACCATCCCCTTCATGTTGATTCTGTCAACATTCATTGCAACACCTAAACAGCTGACAACAACCGTTTACTTCATTAGAATAAATGTAAATGAAGCACTGTGTGATAAATAGATTCTCATACATGTTGTCACCCACGCTCTTAAACTACATAAATATCTAGAGAGGACAACCTTTATAGCTGACCACTCAGTAGATTGCAAACATGTGCAAGTGCAATTGCACCACCAGTAAAATCCAGACTGTCAGTTAACTGGTCAAGCACTGTGCACACATTCATTTCCATGCAGATTATAAATGAGAAGCTAATAATGATCACATTTTATGTACATACTTACAAAGAATAGGAACAAAAATAAGTTATTTTTTTCCAAACACAATACCTGTTTGGCAATCTGCTTATGCCAAGTACAAACCTACTGTAATAGTCTTGGAAACAGCCCATGGGCAAACCAATGGTTCTGTTATGAGAGGGAACATTTCACTCTCTAAGAGTCATATACTTATGGTGGCATTCCTCTAATATAAGAGAACTACGGTAACAAAAATCATACACAAATGGCAGGGCTACGGTCCACCCATTTCATATTTATATAGCAGCTGGTGCAAACAGCATCCACAGTCTTCATCCCTGCTCATCACCCTGATGGTACTGTCCACACAAATATCATCTGCAGGGCTTTGGTTTTCTTTAATAAAAACACCCACCTTGGCTTCCCCACATTGTCCCACTGGAGAGCAAACCCCATGAGAATTTGAAGAACAAATCAAAAGCAAGGTTGGGAAGGTAGAGGATTAGTACAGAAGCTCAGATGTATGCAGTGGGCAGGACTCCCTTATCTTCTGACCTCCGTGTAATGCGTTTCATACATTCTCACTTGGGGGAGAGGTCCTGGAGGGACGTGAAGGGAGAATTGCTGGACGAAGGTGACACTCCCTCCATCTTAGCAGGAGAGCCTGAAGAGGAGCCAACACTGCTGAGGCTTCCATCGAGCAGGTCTGAGGACAGGCTAGTGGGAGAGAATATCCGATTAAGGATTAAGAAGACCACAGTAGCAACTCAAACCCCTTAAGACACCAGCGATATACAAGAAGGTATGAAAAGGACAATGAGAGCTTTAAGCTAGCTTTAATAATCTAAAATGGCCACACCATCTTATTCCTGGCAAGGCAAGATCTGGAAGATAAGGCTAAACTCAAAATACTGCTCATAGGCTCCAGAAGAATGTCAAAAAAAATCTATGTCAAAGAAAATATTCACTTAATAAATGGTATAGGGAGAGCATACAATGTCCAAGGTCTTCTCATCTACAGATTTATTGAACACTACATCCTGCTTGAAGCCAAGTAATCAAAGCTGAAATGAATGAAGGAACAATTTCAGTACATCATTTTATCCATTTGTAATTTTTAATTCTTTTCTGTAATTAAAAATAAAAAGTCTCTGGGGTTGAGGCTGCTGGAAGGAGGATTATTTTGAAGTACCAAAGCAACACTTCAAAGCTTCAGCCAGTAAACTGAAACTAGTCACAAGTGGCAACAAACTCTAAGCACCCAAAGTTGTAAATTACATAAGTACAACCAGCTGAATAAACTAGAATGGCCATCGCAAGTCCTGATCTCAATTCCATAAATTTGTGGGCTGAACCATAAGACAATTGTGTAGTGGAACGACTACTGGGGCTCAGGAATACTTCCTGGCCAGAGTTGGACATAGGTCACTGCACAATCCAAAGCCAGGTGGTGAGTGTGTGCCTCATTGCACATGGCATGGATGACCTGCACATTTGTGAAGGCACTATAAATGCTGAACAATATATAATACAGGTTTTGGAGCAACACATGCTGCCATCCAAATAACACTGTTTAAATTGTTTAGGGTCAGAGAAGGCTCTGCTTTTATTGGCAGACCACGTTTTGCATGTATTACAACATTATGGCTTTGTATTCCAAGTGTTAAATTGGACGGTCTGCAGTTCAGACCTGTCGCCCACTGACAACATACCAAAGAGACCCCAAGTCAAGCAAGAGTGGGAAACAAGGTGTACTGTTTGTGAGTTAGTTCACACTCAGAATACACAAATTATAGTGCACATTCACTGGGGGGGGGGGGGGGGGACAATCCCCTTTAAACAATTTGCTTTACATTCTCTAACAAACTTCCTTACCACTAAACATTGTTTTAGGCTCCTACAATAACGGGTAAGACATTTCTATTAACAGAGCTGAATATACATAAAATTCCCGACAGCCACACCCAATCCAGGACACCTTCGGTCTGAGCCTTAGCACTAAAATAAGACCTCAGGTAAGCACACTTCTTTTATGAAAACTTGCAAATACAGAAACAATGAGAGTGAGAGCAAGAGGAGTACAAGAACAAAGGAGGAGACCACGCAATAGGTGTGGTCATATTTCCAAATGACATTATATGCCACATATCATGGCCTGACAACCAGGAACGATGGGCAACTAGTCCAACCTGTGTTGCTATACAATACAACATCCATAAGATGCAGAAAATCTAGCGCATGCATTTATAACTTCATGCTGCAATGCAGTCCTGGCAGGGAGCTCGTCCAAAGCGTTACACAAACTTCAGTTAGTTTAAAATACAGCAGCCAGAGTGCTCACTAGAGCTAGAAAATTTGACGATATAACACCAGTTCTCTCATCCCTACACTGGCTACCCATTAAATTTCGCCTTGACTATAAAATATTCTTAGCTTATAAATCCCTAAATGGTTTAGGCCCACAGTATCTTACTGAACTTCTCATGCCTTACCCCCCTGTACACTTCGTTCACAGGACGCGAGTCTATTCCAAGTTCCTCACATTAAGAAAAACACTACAGGAGGAAGAGCCTTTTCTCACAAAGATACTAAACTCTGGAACATCCTTCCGGTTACTATTCGGGGCTCAGACACACTCTCAATATAAATCTAGATTAAAAACCTATGTTTTCACACAAGCTTTGGGTTATTGACACACTTTCAGGTTACTCTGTCTACTCAGGTAGACTGTTTTTTCATATTATCACTATTTTGTATTAACCCTGTCATACGACCATAGCTACAGTTTTTAGTTAGCTTTCTGGTAACTGCCAACCAGACTGCACTCTCTCTCACCTGCCACCTGTTGCTGGGTTCTCTTGCCTGGCCTGGCTTTTTTGCAGGAAAATGTTGCCCCTGATTTACCATGAACCTACTAACCCCTTTATTTTTCCCCTTTGACTGGTTATTTTTCTCCTGTCTCTCTCATGCCTCAAGATGTCCTGCTGCTTTCCATGGGTTGCCCTGATCCAGCCCCTGACCCCGTGTATCCTGTACAAATCCTGGCCTTGCCTCACCTCCAGTATCATGCTTGGCCATGCATGGATGCTGTTTTATCTCAAATTAACTCCGCACCTGCTTTTACCTCCCACAGAATAACCACTCCACCTTCTCCTTCCTCATATCACTAATATTTTACCTTCACATTACTGCAACTTATTTACTTGTCATCAATTCACTTTTACTTCTGTTTTGTTCTCTGATGCTCTCCGGGGTCAACCCGAGGAGGATGGGTTCCCCGTATGAGTCTTGGTTTCTTCCTGATGCACTGAGGGAGTTTTTCCTTGCCACTGTTACCCTTGGCTTGCTCATAGGAGGCAGGGACTTGAACATAAAATATAAGTACTGGAAGGTGGTATCGATGCATCCCTAGATAAGATGTAAAATATCCTATGCCAGTCCATTAGAGCTTCACATAGGGCCCTGTCCACCCTCTTTCTACCAGCAGCCATGCAATTTCTATTGTTCCAATCAGAGAGCTACACCCTAAGGTTGCTGTGGCCATTTATGATCCAATCAGAAACCAACTACCCTTAACATCTACAGATAATCATTGAGTCCAGCCCATGAGTACCCAAACCACCCACTGTATCACTAGCTCTTCACAGGGGTCACTAGGTAAACGAGGAGAGGTGCCCATGTTTCGCTGAATTAAGCCCATTACACCTCCAGAAGGCTCAACAGTATAGTCTGGTGTCCCAGAACCACCCCACTCCAAGCTAGATTTACAGTCCTATGTTACCCTTAAACATCAACGACCGTAAATCCACACTGGGTTCCCTGGTGACTAGGGCTGTACCTAACCCCACTGGCACCGTTAATGCATGCACAGTGCCACCAGTTCCATGTGATCTTTACGTGCTTCATCACCAACAATCACAGTAGCACCTTTACAGTGCATTTACCCAACTAGTCTTTGTTATACATATCCACTGACTAGACCTTTCAGCTGTTTCTGATAACTCATTCACCACTGCACTTAGTTTCCAGCCCTAGATGCCAAACTACACAAGCAGGGATGTGGCAGACTTGCCATCTCCATCAGTCTTACATATACCTGCCACCCATGTTCCCTCACCTCAGCCACCAAGTCCACATACTCCAGCTTCTTCCTTTCCAATGCTTCATCTACTGTATCCTCAAATTGAACTGTTAACTCTATGAAATAAACTATCTGTTTACTTTGAGTACAGCACCATATCTGGCCTTAGTGTAGTTAACGCAATGCACCCTGGGACCTGCAGTTATTTTTTTTACCTACATCCAACAGCAATTTCCAATCTCGTGCTTCACTCAATCTACCAATATTTATAGCCTGTGCACTCTCTCAAATAGGTTCCCCCCACTCACAAACCTAATCACTTTATTACTAAAACCATCCGTCAAGGCATTTAATTATTTTTAATTAAAAGGTATAAATGAGTAAATGTATGAATGAATGCCAAAACCCTGGGTCATTTTCTCTGTGCCACAACAAAGATAATATTTCATAAAACACGGCTTAAAGTATGAACAGTGGACATAAAAATGGCTAGTCCTACAGACAGCAGCGTCTAGTGTTAAGTACACTTATGTTGTTGCTTTACTGAGTGTAAATGCTTCTTTATGTATTATTAATTTTGTAATATTTTCAATTTGAAAGTTTTAAATGATATGCACAATTAGATTATTTTATATTTATTTATATTTTGCACATTGTCCAACTTTTGGATAAAGGTTTGTAGATTTTTCCAAGTGTTATACACAGACCCAAGATGACAAACTGACTATTAAAAGTCTTCATTATGGCCCAGAGGAAAAAAAAAAAAAAAGGTCTGCCTTGCTTAATTAAATTTTAGGCAAAAAAGTAACTGAAGTCTGAAAATATGAAAGTCTGAAAGTCTAACTGAAGTCTGAAATATACTATAATAATTGTTCTCATTTTTTACTGCGTTATTACAGAATGCAGACTCTTTAGACGTGTCATGTCTCTAATAAAATAGACAATTCTTATGGCAGGCTCGACAGCATCTATAAAGGCTATTTTAAAAAAAATATTATGAGCCCAATTTTCTATTGTGGAACATATGTCTACTGCACTTTTTGGACATTTTGACCCTGAAACGGTCTACAGGCAGGCTTCATAGGGCTACAAAAACTGTGAGCAACTGGACAGATATTTGGTTTGCAAAAAATCATATTTGAAAAAGGGGGATGGGTCTATTATTACAATCCAGTGGTTATAGCATATATGATTATGTTTATGTGTGTAGTGAGTGCGTATGTGTTGTAATTATTGTGAATACAAATAAGCTGTTATTTGCAAAAAGACATGTCTCCTTGTCTGAGAATCTCCAATCACAGCACTTAAACCGCATTTAAAGATAAACGTTGAACAGACAAGAGAGAAAGGAGAATATAATATAAACACCAGCATGGAGGAATAAATGCACTGATTAAATACAGCAAAGAGGGGAAAAAAAGAATCAAGTGAAAAATAACTGAAACCCAGAATTTAAATTCCTCACAATCTGGGGCTCGCATTGAATATGAGGTGTGGCTCATTCACCTTTAAAGCACTAGTCACTAAAACCAGGCATTCTGAAAAGGCAGAGGACAACTATAGACAGAGGACAAACTGCCTTGTTGTTTGATCCTTGTGTTATTCTGACCAATGCATGTTACAGATGATTCATCAAGACCACAGTGATCCATGTTAACTCGGGTAAAAGGGGTATAATATGTCCCCTTTAAGCAATAAAATGGCCACGCTTTCACATACTAACCTCGTGGATGTAAACTTTTGACCCATTTTAGAAAAGAAAAAAAAATCTGATATGGTATATATTACTAGTAATATAATAATAATATTGAAATATTACTTGAAATGACATGTGGAAATAAACATTCCCTAATTGAATAAAAACACCAAACATATGGTGATATGAGGATGATTTGTAAAAAAAAAAAAAAAAAAAAAAAAAAAAAAAAAAAAAAAAATTCTGAATGTTTTAAAGTGTATATAAACTTTTGGCCTCAAAATGATTAGAAATTAGGCCATGTCTACCCACTTGCTTTCCAATTCCAATCAAATAAATTAAAATGCACAGCTTTGTAATCCCCAAGATAATAAACAAAATACATCTACTTGTGGTAACTTACCAGGAGCTGAGTTCGTGTAGGTGAGATGTTTCTGTGGACAACATGGTGGTAGTTCCCTGGAAAAGTCTCTTAGGCTGGCTCTCCGGTTCCATCTCACCAGAAACTTCCAACAAACAAAACAGAAGTCATTTCATAATTCTGTGTACATAATCACTTGAAACAATACAAAATGATCCATGAAATCATGATAATCGTCTGAAATAGTCAGATTTCTTTGCAAAATGACTCAGCACAGCAACTATTCGTTTTCGCTGTTTATACGCACAAACTACCCTGGTTGTGGGGTATATTTTTATGCTACATATTCAAAATAATGTAAATAAGAAAATCAAACAGTCCATTTATATGTTTTAATTTTCATTTTTGAAATGAAAATAGAATTATATTTGTTTACATCTTTATGAAATGATTAAATGTTTTAGGTGACTAACAAAGTTGCACAATTTCTGATCTAAATATTTAGACTGAGACACATTACCAAATATCAGATATTATTAAATCTAACTAGTGCAAGCTACTTACCTTTACGTTTGATAGGGCCCAAGATGCTG
The DNA here is from genome assembly GCF_029633855.1 of Hoplias malabaricus. Classification (NCBI taxonomy): domain Eukaryota; kingdom Metazoa; phylum Chordata; class Actinopteri; order Characiformes; family Erythrinidae; genus Hoplias; species Hoplias malabaricus. Next base: position 5,679,428 of record NC_089816.1, read on the forward strand.
GGTCTTATGCAATTAATAGGGCTCTGACTCCTCCTGCTGAAAACAGATGTAGAAAGAATGTGCTGAAACAAACTAAGCAAGTAAAAATGAAGCTACAATATATAAAACAAAACAAAAGTTTAACTCTTTTTGACTTAGTTTATAAGCTTACCTAAAGCGACGTGTTGGGCTGGGGATGGGGCTGGGATTTAGACCATTACTGCTTACCAGGATTTGCAGAGACGGAGAAAAGCACTGCTGCTCATGGAGGGGGAGTTAAGAAATATAATTATTTATCGTGAATCATTGTTGGAATACTTGTACACAGCTACACTTGGCAAAACAATATACAAACCTTCTTTCCTATTCCTCTGGTGGGTGATGGAGCTGGAGACACAGGCACAAAATCTATACGTTTCGGGGAAGACGATGACGACTTTTCAAAGTCGTTGTCACTCTGCAATAATGAAACTTTCATTTTACTCCGTGTCCATCACATCACATCACAATAGATAGCAAGCATCAAAATATTTCTGGTTATTTGTTGGAGTATTATACTACCAACACAGTCTGTACTTGAGAGACTGGTGGCCCTGTTAACTCCATATTTATTCTAGCATGCATTTCTTTTTTATTGACCACAATCTCATAGGCGGAGAAAAGTGGGGTGGTTGCGGCTGTAAAGCCACTGCATGCAAACAAGCCATTATTAATTCAACAGTACTATGTGTATTTATAGAGTTCACAATAAAACTGACAAGTGGTAATTTGGTTTGAAGAACTACAAAAATGCATTCTGCTGTTTTGTGAAGCATACAACTTACTAGACTAAGACTCTCTTCCCAGGACTGGCTCATTTGCATGGCTGCTTGTACTTCCCTAGTTAAAATGGATGGAGAAAAAACAATCAGTTTGTTGTCTTTAACTTCAAATCACATTAGTTAACAAAATGAATAAAAGGGATCTGCAGAGATGGTTGTTTACCGTTCATGTGCCGCTTCCCTGTTCATTACATCAACACCTTCCTCCTAAAGAGATGCATTAGCATTGTTAATATTATTTCAGCAGATTAATAAAAATTACATTAAAACAAAAAAAGCTATACACAAGTTATTATTAAAATGTATGCCATGGAACAAGTATTTACCTCTGTTAAATTCAATATATGTTTATTTTTGTAATAGTGCATTGTGAATTGCTACCAGCTCTGGCAACATGGCAACAAAACAAACCAGCATCAGTAGCAGAGCAATACCACCCTTAAGAACCTTAGCAGAAAACAACTGATGCCAGCCTGGGTACAGATGCAGACCAGAACTGACAAGCAGACTCGATAGAATACACACTCATGTACACCTGCGACATTGTACTGTGTTGTACACAGCCTGTGTTTTATGCCACAGTACACCAAAAGTTGTAGAAAATTTCGTTGCTGGCCAAAAGTAACCTGTCAGCAGCAGCAAGCAGGAGAGCAAGACTGCAGGCGAGGAGTCAGCAGTGATATAGCGGTTGGGGGTGAGGGCAATTAAAGTTATGGGATATTGGGCATGGGCTACAAGAATTTTGGGAAATTCACTCATCCTGTAGTTATTTTAATGCAGCCTAGAGTTTTTAACCACAGAGATGATGTGTAAAATGTTTTATTACAACTGTCACCCTAACAAATTTAGTCAGTTCCCAACAGGGCTTTACAGGCTGAATGTGCTTGAACGGAGTATATTAATCAAGGTAACAGACATCAGCATGTGACAGTCTAACTGGCTCTTTGGCAGACCCTACACCAAGTAAACTGAATTTAGTAAGGCTCAACTAAAACTTAACTGAAGAACTATTAAATGTATGATTTAAAAGACCTTTAAAATAAAGATATAACCACAACAATGACTGTGTGATGATGTGTATTCAAAATACAACATTCGTAATACCCTTTATTAAAAAAAAAAAAAAAACACATTTCTTTCACTTAAACTTTACCTGTTTGATCCTTTGAAGTCTTGTGCTAGGAACTCGAACTGGGGAGGATGGGACCTAAAATGATATCATATAATATTTAGGAAAGAAAGCAAGCTCTCACAGTAGTTCAATGTTATGTACAATAATCTAAACTTTGAAAATAACGCAATGATACATACCATGTTGGGACGATTAACAAGAGTGGTGCTGTTTCTCCTGCTCCGTAGAACCTCCCTCTGGAAAACCTGTGAGCTGTCACTAAAAAAAATAAATTTAACAGACATCAGAAATCAATAATTAATGTCATAGTTGAAGATGATGACTGCATTTGGCATTTCTTTGCTTTGTCCGTGTGTAAGCTCTACCAACACCACGGTGCTTTAAAAACTGAAGGCCATGTGGACTCCTTTGGTTTTTGACCAAACATACAGTAAATTTTTAAATTCAAGGAACCTCAAATAGAAATTCACAAAACAGGTTTGTGGTGCCATTTTTCCACTTTTCTTATGGATTAATAAAACTGGTTTGAAAACCTTAATACACTTTTCACAGTGGCTCTGTAGGGACAAAAAGCAAGGTGAGGGACAGGCATGCAATTTCATATCATGCAAGCAATTCAGTTCTTGTACTCTTGAAAGTTGCAACAAAGCCATAGAACCAATGTTATATCCTAAATAACCCTTTTTTCTAAATGAGGGGTGTGTGCAGAGACTCGTTCCATTGATATAAAGAACCTGCGTCCAATATAAGAGTTGTTGACCTATATAAGGAGATATTCCGAGAGAAACACACACGGCTCTTTACATTTTTAATATGCGACATCTCTTTGAAAAAAAATTAATAAAAAAACTAAAAAAAAAAAAAAAAAGAGAGAGAGAGAGAGAGAGAGAAAACCACAAAATATAGACGTTATTCAAATTGCATCACGGAAAGGACCCCGAATGTGTTTTTAAAAAGTGTGGGATTAACCTTAAGCCATTGATCATGGGTTCACTGTTGGATCTCCTAAGGTGTCCGTCGCTTTGAATGAGGGAGGAGGGGATGTCCAGGTCCAGCTCCATCTTCTCCTGAGACATTATTCCTTGGTTATTCATCGTAGCTGCTGTCGTCCTCGCAGTTATTCGTGGTTTGATGGAGAGCTACATCGTTGGACGTCGTGAGGTGGCCGGCGCAGGTCAATGGGCCAAAGCCTCAGTTAGGTGGAGGCTTCCTAGTGCGCTTTGGACGTTAAGACGCTTTTAGGGAACGTTATCGTTACATGCCATCAGTCGGAGCAGGTTAAAACAAGACTTCGCTCCTTTAATCCATGGCTTATTCCCATCTTTAAAGCCCAAGCTTAAGCGCTAACGTTAGCTCGCTAACTTGTCCCATGCACTAACGGCGAGGCTCGTTAGCTTTAGCTCAGCACCTCGCCGTCTAACAACAACCCAGTCAAGACTGAGGAGCGAGAAAACTCAAAGTAGTCTCCATTTACGAGTTGTGGTAGGATATATTCAAACAGAACAGAACCTCAAAGTACAAACCCCAAAACTGTTCGCTCTCAAATACCTTAGCCAAGCATAAACTTGTTTACGAGTTCCGTGGAGCTTGGTAACGTTATCGTTCAGCTGGCCATCATCGGGAAGCTTCCTCGCTAATAAGCCTGCTAGCTTGAGAAAAGCTAAACCGCTAAAATAAGACTAAAGAACTCAACGACTGCTATTTTGCTGCTTCCCTGTGCGATTCCTCACTTAACCGAGAAAATAACTTATTAGCCTCAACCATTTTCACTCAAAGTTGTGCTTCTCAATCCTTTAGTACTCCGCAGTGGACCTCCAGCCTCAACCGAATATTCCCGCCCCTTGGGGGTCCAAGCGCTTAATGACAACACCTTCGACCAATCAGAGCGCCGCAACCTTTTTTCAAAACTAGTACAATGAGGCAGTGACCAATAAGAGTTCAGCCTGTGTTCGGCTCTGGGTTTCGACGTCACAGTGTACCGCCTTCGCTCTCTTTCGGCCCCAGGACTTGCGCGCACACCGTGTTCAGCTCTTTGTTGTTAACTCGTTTATAAAGGGGAAACAAATGAGAAAAAACTCAAACTTTCACTGAAAAAGCGTGGCACCTCCAAAACCCCACACACAACGTATTTGTTTTGGAGGAACCGTTAGTTTATTGAGTTTCATTGAGACTTGACTAATATTCTAAACAAACCCAGCTGCTAGGCTACGTGAAGTTAAAGCAAATAATACCTTAGCTACTAATTTACTAGACGCACAAGAAAGCGTTCAATTTTTATTCTTGTTTCTCGTAAAAACTTCTTACTCAGGATTTTAAATCTTGGAGAAACACCAAACCGAAAGAGATAAGCTATTCAGTTTTCCTAGGCCTTACCTTTCCTGCAGCACACACACCCTCCCTTTCCAGCACTTCTTTTCTACTGGCTTACTCTCTTGAACTTCACAGCTAGATTTACCAAACACTTTTTTTGTAGCACGTTTGAATTGTACCTCTGTTCTGGTAATTACATATGAGATACCTGTATTTCCGATTGCAAAATATGAATAGGTTATAATTAGAACTCTGCTATATCCACAAATATATACAATATATTTTTTTCCTTATTGACCATTTTGTTCTTTCTACATCTCTCTAACATTGCAGTTGCCCCAGAATTCAATTTATTTGATCTGGTTTTAACCAAAGTCCTTTTCACCCGTACACATTAACCCAGAAATTTTATACAGACTTTACCCAGAAGGTCTGTATGTGTGAACGCAAATGTCCTTAACATTTGTACAAGACATTACTCACTAGCCCCCAGAATAAAGTCTGAGTGAGCACGTGTAAATAGAGCCCAAAACATTCTGGACAATCATACCGTGTCTACTGCAGGCCCTAAACGGGTAATGTCCCTTGCCTAAAGCACTTCCAACTGTAGTTTATTTTACTTCTAATATTTTGATAAAAATGTAAAAAAAATCTTCTCTTTACATCAGGTTTCCTATTTACTGCTTTGTAGAACAGCTAACTTCAACAATTTTCGCTGCACTAAGGTGAGGGGTGCCTTTTTGTTTGTTTGTTTGTTTGTTTTATTGTCAGTTTAACTGCTGACACAAGGCAATAGTCCAAAACAATTCTCACTTTTCACTTCAGTGGAAAGACAGTTATATTTAAATGCCCCATTGCCTCCTACATATTTATGTTGGGACAAAGGTATGTTTACACTTGTATTGTATCTCCTTTCCTTTAAGTTATACTTTTTAATCATTTGGGAAATATGCATACCGTTGTGTGATTCTTCTCTTTATGATGCACCATAGGAAAGAGAACTGAACTGCTAGAAGGCCAGTCAAGCACTAGTACTCTTGCCCACATTCATAAAGCTTTGTAGAAGAGGAGCGCTGATTAGGATCACATTTCCTTCTTTTTTAATATGACCACACCAACAGGCACAGATCCTAGATCAGAACTCCTACTTTGAGAAGCTGTGTTATATGGATAGGTGTGTCTATGAATCCACAATGTTGTAACTCATTTAGAATGATGCCTGGCTTTGTCTTGTTAAATCTACCATGACCCAGGAAAATATATTACTTAAGCAGCATGTTTCTCTAAAATCCCAACATTTACCTCTATTTCTAGACTTTCACTCACATGCGTGTCACCCTTACCATGGGCAATGATGCAACCCATGCCATGGCAGATGTTGGATTTTGCACCTTTAGCTGATAACAGTGCGGATGGTCACTTTTGTCTTTGGCACAGTGAACTTGACGTCTGTGTGCCTGAAACTGACTCACTGGATGACAGCTCCCATCTCCACTGACTCTGACCATCAGAGATTAAATTGTACCCAGTGAACTCAGCAGTATTTTGCACAGAATTGTTGTATTTCTTTGTCCAGTAGCGTTTAATGTTGTCATTCCTGATGTACCCAGGATGGTGTTGACAGTGGTTTTCAGAGGTACGGACAATCCCATATGGCTGTATTTATCACAGTATCATGACATTTTCTCATGAAAGAAGGTGATAAACGTTCAGCGGTGGTTTTAGACTGAACCTTTTTATAGTATTATGTATACTACATGATGAAAGCACTAAATACTTTGCAATCTTGTATTTAAAAATTGTGTTTTTTAATTGTTTAGCAGAAAGCGAGTCTGCAGTGCTAATTTGCTAATGCTAATTTTATAATTTTTTTAGTCATCTGCTTTTAGTGGAATGTTTTAAAAATGTAACATGAATGTTGTCAGTTTCCCAACTTTTTTAAATGTGCTGTAGGCAATAAATTAAAGATTTGTTTTTATTTTGCTTGTGCTTCTGTCAATTAAATAAAATTTCTTATTTGCCTTGTTTTCTTGTTTTAATGCTAACTGTCTTGTACATGGTCAGAAAAATATTTTGTGATGCAGTGTGATGAAATTTAAACAAAATATTCATATTTCTGACCTCTAGTCAGCCATGAAATGGAGTTTAGACAAACCTGCTACATATGATGAGAAATTGAAGCATCAAGGTGAACATAAAGAACTACATGTACTGGTAGCTTAATTTAAATATAATACTACATTTAGTCAATAAAACTGTTAATATATTCATGTTTTTCCATTTAAATTGTACTGCCTGAATCTCTGACCGAGGCTTACACAACATCTTCCCTCTCTCCCCAACATTAACCCAACTGCATAATATAACCCCTGCACAGAGCTCACTGGCTTATGTGTAATGTAAGAGTCACATGTTTATGTAAAGCTCGCTTCATAGCCCGCTGTCTGGCAGCAGACAAAGTTTCTTTTCTCTTCCTCTAATGAGAGACACAAGTTATTGGGCCAGGCGACTGCAAGGTCATTATTCTGGTCAGGCGATACTAATGCCGGCTTGTGCTCAAGCAAAGAGAATTCACTGGGTGATGGAATCCCCAAAAGGATGACCCACTTTATTGTTCAGGATCACTAGACTGAAATAAAATACCTGGTAAAAAATTAATAATAAATAAACCTTTGAAAGTTGTACAAATTACATTCTCTACCTGGCCTAACTTGAATGTATACTTTATTTCTTTGAACATTAATTCTTTCTTGAGCATCACATAGTGACAGTCTCTTTGTGACTAACACAAGAACATGTGGTGTATCAGGAATACACGTAAGATATAAGATAGTAAGATATATATATATATATATATATATATATATATATATAATTGTAATAGTCTAAGGGTGTTGGGGGCAAAGGATGACTTGTAATTGCATTAGAAGTAACAGTATTTGAACTGAACTTTACTGAACTGTGTTTGTGATTTGCTGTTGTAATGAACTGTGCTGTAATGTGCTTAACTGTGTTTCACTATGTTGTGCATGTTTTTCTGTGGTACTGTGTTGTCTGTTTCGTACCATGATTTATTGTATTGAACTGTGCTTTTTTTTTTTGTTTTTGATCAGGTTTTACTTTTTAAAGTGCTTTACACGGTTGTACATTTCTTCTCTGTGCTGTGCTGTATTGTAGTGTGCTGAACTGTGTTGTTTTGAGTCTCTTGCCTCTGGTGCCACGCCGCTGCTGCTCTCCTCCCACAAAGCTTTGCAGGAGAGCGTACAATGAAATTTCGGACTTTTTTTTTCACGTTTCGGCGCCATTTTCGATTGGACTGGAGGTAAGTTCTGGGATTTTCGGGGTAATATTTTTCGCTATTTTTTTCCCTTGCTCCCATGCTGTAAGTTTACTGTTGTTTAACAGCTTTTGTTCGTTTCCGAGCGCCGAGAACAAACCAGGTTTAGAGTTTAGACGCTCAGTGTCCGAGAGCTTCAATCTGTCAGCTCGGTTTTTTTTGCGCTTCGGTCACTTTATATCTTTCCTTGAAAGAACTATACTTCTTGATAGGATCTTCGTTAAGTGTTGCCTTGTAGCGCGCTTTAAACGTGGGGACGCACAAAATAGCGACTTAATGTGACAAAACATATTAATACGGGGCTTATATTGGTTCTTTTAACGTGTCTTCCTATGAAAGTTGTTTTTTTTCTCCCCTCAGTGAAGGCTCCGTAAGAAGTGTTGGGACCTTAATAGAAACTAGTTCACCCATTCTGTCTGTTGCTAACATAGAACAAGTTATACGTTGTATACAGTCCATTTATAAGATGCATTGTATTATTGGAGACTTTTGCTGACTAGACCAATTGAATTGTCAGCGCCGGCATGTACAGACATGCTTCACATGGGGGTTTCTTAAGGCTACAGGGCAAACCAACATGAATGGAAATACAACAGATTACATGTTAATAAGCCGTTCAAAAAAAAAAAAGTTGTCTTAAAGTTGTCCTTATTTGTTTTCTGTTTAAATTGGATTTTTTTTTTAATTTCAAAATTGCTGTATGTAAACCTCATAAGTGATTATTTAACGTATAGTTGTTTAAAAAAGAAAATGTTATTTACTAAAACTTTACAGTAAACATACACATGACGTCATTATATTAAACTCTACTGACGTTTTATATCGGCGTATTATATTTAGAGGTACGTTTTCTTTTCTGGGGACCATTTCCCCCTAAGTGCCAATCCACGTAGAAAAATACGCATTCTCTGCTCAGACACGTTGTCAGATCTGTTGTGACGTCACACAGGTAACAGGCAGCAAACGGTTTAAAACAATATAGGGAGCTTTTAGTGGCATTTCACCTTTTCACGTGTCTGGTCTCTGTGTCCTGCAGTTTGGAAATCTCTGGTTTGTCTAAAATGGAGGATATACCCTCAGCGATTGTGTTTACATCTTAAACATTTAAGTTTGTCTCCATAAACTCACACAGTTAAATAAGAAAGTCTTGTTTATTTATTGCACAATTTAATTTGGTAATAAGCTGCAGTCTCAGAAGTGCTGCACCACAGTTTGACTGAGGATGTGTTTGGTCATGTCCCACTTTGCAGATGGCTTGTGCGTCATTAGTCAGTTCACAGATTTCTCCTTAATGTACACGTGTATACGTTTGTAGGCATCTTTAATGTGATATAAGTTATTAGGGCACTTCAGTTGTGAAAAGAGTAGGCTATATAACTTCTAAAGAAAGACACGGGACATCTTAGAAACTGTACTTGCATATGATTAAACGGGTATATAGAACTGGAATTCTTCTCTGTTGGGATCAGCTGTTGACATTTATTACTCCTTTTTGTCACTGCTGACTGTGACTATGTAAAAGTTGTCATTTGTGGCTTTGATTCACTTCATAAACCAGGATTTCATACACACCGACGTAGTGTCCTAGAATGTAACACTGATTAAACCACATTTGTTCTTTTCTGTTTATTTACAGGGAAACATCGTAATATCCTCCAGAACGGGCCCTTCTTGAAGTTGCCCTGAGTTGCATTGTCCGCTCCCGGTAGGAGGCGCTCAAATCTCATTTAAGTTTTTCCATGACTATGCTCTTATCCCAGTAAACATTTAGCCGTTGATTCAACGTTGAAATAACGTAATGACTGCCGTCTAATCAACGTTCTCTTAAGGTTGAAAATGAAAGTTGAAAAGACGTCCAAACACAGTCATTGAAAAGACGACTATTAGACGTATTTTGGACGTCCATTGACGTTATTAATTGGTCCCGAAATAAATTACTTGTATAAAACGCATTCTGGACGTCCACTGACGTTATCGATTGGTCACCACTTGATAACTAACTTATTAAGATGGATTTTGGACGTCCATTGACGTTTAAAATATGTCCTCGACGGACAGACTACTTTTAGACCTATTTTGAACGTCCAGGGACGTTCCTTGTTTACTGGGAGATATTTCAGTGTTTTGCACAGGGTAGTTAAATTTATTTATATTGATTTTACAAATAATATGCTTGATTAAAAGATTAACGCTTAAAACAAATCATTGAGTGTTTAAATGTAAAATTTTATATTGTAATGAAACTTGCTGAATCAGAATTCTTCAAGATGATAGGAAGCAGATGTCTGAAGTGTTTAGTGGCTAATAACATTACATCTCGTCAAAAACTATTTATGAATACATTGCTTAATATCTGAGACATATATTTACCTAAAACATATTGTAAATATCCATGCATGGAGTGGTTTATGAAGGAATAAGGCGTAATATTATCTCCAAAGATAAAACGCAAGACAGCATGTGTAGGTACACAGGTGGTTGTAAATAGTGAAAAAAAAGAATGGCTGTATTTGTGCTGTAGACATTTCTTATCACCAGGTCTGTGAAGAAATGTGATGCTGTATTTTCCCTACACTGCCTCTCTATGGCAGAATGATCATGATTTATTGAATTATTGCTTCTGTGTTATTTTTTGCCAAATTTAACTTGAAAATAATTTTCTCAGCTATATAATAACAGGGTCAAAACATCTGATCCCAGTACTGAGAACTGGGACCCTACATAATATATACAATAAGAATTACCTACACCTTAATTTCACTGTTTAGGTTTTGAGATTAAATACTTCTCCATTTCCTTTCTTTGTGACCATTTTTTCTCCCAAAAAATAATTAATTAATTTGTCTGTAAATAACATCATTAAATAATACCCAGACTTTCATGACTAATACATTTTATTCAATTTCTTAAGAGAGTGATTGTGCATTAGATTGAATGAGTATAAAATCTGAGCTTTGTCGTAAGTAATGGGAACTCGTAATTTGTTTTAAATGTATAAATGTTTTTTTGGCTGGTGGCTTTACTAGCAGCACGTCATGATTTGTAGTGAAAATGGAGATGCATATCATGGAGAGCTGCTGGTACAACACTAGCACTGTCAGCTCATAATTTCAGTAACATTCCTCTTTGTGCATGTGTTTGTGAGTCGTGTTATAGCAGCACATCAATACTGGAGCTGGATGTAATGTATCCAGTGTTACTGTTCTGCTCTAGTAAGGCCTGTCAACATAAAACTGTCTTGAATGAAAAGGGCCTCAAAAGCTTTTTATTTTTAAAAAATGTTTCTTCTCTGTTCTGCTCCATGATGTTTAAACGGTGATAAATGTGGATAGATAAAAATGTTTTCGTTCATGCTTTTTCACTTTTTAAAGTAGATACAGGGCAGAATGGCGTCACAATCGCACAGCTCCAGGGACCTGGAGGTTGTGGGTTCAAGTCCCGCTCCGGGTGACTGTCTGTGAGGAGTGTGGTGTGTTCTCCCTGTGTCTGCGTGGGTTTCCTCCGGGTGACTGTCTGTGAGGAGTGTGGTGTGTTCTCCCTGTGTCTGTGTGGGTTTCCTCCGGGTGACTGTCTGTGAGGAGTGTGGTGTGTTCTCCCTGTGTCTGCGTGGGTTTCCTCTGGGTGACTGTCTGTGAGGAGTGTGGTGTGTTCTCCTTGTGTTCCCGTGGGTTTCTTCCGGGTGACTGTCTGTGAGGAGTGTGGTGTGTTCTCCCTGTGTCTGCGTGGGTTTCCTCCGGGTGACTGTCTGTGAGGAGTGTGGTGTGTTCTCCCTGTGTCTGTGTGGGTTTCCTCCGGGTGACTGTCTGTGAGGAGTGTGGTGTGTTCTCCCTGTGTCTGCGTGGGTTTCCTCTGGGTGACTGTCTGTGAGGAGTGTGGTGTGTTCTCCTTGTGTTCCCGTGGGTTTCTTCCGGGTGACTGTCTGTGAGGAGTGTGGTGTGTTCTCCCTGTGTCTGCGTGGGTTTCCTCCGGGTGACTGTCTGTGAGGAGTGTGGTGTGTTCTCCCTGTGTCTGTGTGGGTTTCCTCCGGGTGACTGTCTGTGAGGAGTGTGGTGTGTTCTCCCTGTGTCTGCGTGGGTTTCCTCTGGGTGACTGTCTGTGAGGAGTGTGGTGTGTTCTCCTTGTGTTCCCGTGGGTTTCTTCCGGGTGACTGTCTGTGAGGAGTGTGGTGTGTTCTCCCTGTGTCTGCGTGGGTTTCTTCCGGGTGACTGTCTGTGAGGAGTGTGGTGTGTTCTCCCTGTGTCTGCGTGGGTTTCTTCCGGGTGACTGTCTGTGAGGAGTGTGGTGTGTTCTCCCCGTGTCCATATGGGTTTCCTCCGGGTGCTCTGGTTTCCGCCCACGGTCCAAAAACACGTTGGTAGGTGGATTGGTGACTCCAAAGTGTCTGCAGGTGTGGATTATGGCTGGCCCTGAGTATTTGGATTTGGATATTAGTTTTTTTGGATAAATATGGCGATAAAGGCAACACTCTACTTCACGTGTGTTCAGCCTTGTCAACATAAAAGTCTTGAACAATGCCTAAAACAGACTAACACGCTACAGCAATCTACTAACAATGAAGAATGGCAAAGGTAAAGTTAATTTTTGTCAGCTTTACACCTTAAAGAAGCTCTGGTTTATTTGTTAACACCCCTTGCTCTTAGTGGCACTGTGTATGTACGAAGTAGTGAATGACTCAGCGAGCGGAGCCATGCTGGGAGCCAAAAAGTGCAGCTTTAATTTTACAGCAGGCTCTGTGAGCTGATTTTCTGAACAATAAGGCTTGCTCGAATATTTCTGTATTCAGACATTTGTTTATTGGGTCTATTTTTGGTTTCTAATTTTGGGATTTGGATAATTGTGATTATCAATAAAGGCAACACTCCACCACGTTCATGCTCCAGTGTTTAAAAAGTGCTCTCGCCACTCCACCCATATTCAGGCTCATCAATATAAAATCTTTGTGAAATTGAAGTCTAACACTCAGCCATATAAAATAGCCTAACATGCTAAAACAACACACAATGAAGCGAGGCGACACCACAGTTCATTTTGTCAGCTTTGTGCCTGAAATCAGAGCACCTCCACACAACTGTATGTACTCTGTGCTCATAGCGAGCGAAGCTGCACTATGATGCCACAGTGCAGCCTGGAGAGAGGGATATTAAAGCAGGGGTCGGATGCGGATTTTGTTAATGACAAAAATATATACCACCCCACTCCCCGAGTATTCGAATATTCATCCAATATCCAGAACGAAGCCCAAAAAAATGGTATTCAGTACAGCCCTAGTGTGTGTGTTGCCCTATGAAGGACTGGCGCCCCCTCCAGGCTGTGTTTCTGCATTGCGCCCAGTGAACTCTGGGTAGGCTCTGGACCCACCGCGACCCTGAACTGGATAAGTGGTTACAGATAATGAATGAGAAAGTAGAACAAAGTTGGGATAGAAGTATGTTTCAGTGTTACATCAGTTTGCTTTTAATTATGTTGTTTAACAATTTGCGGAACTGAGGAGATTGTTGGAATTTTTGCCTAATGCAGCTAGGTACGTCTTTAGCGGCCTGATAGTTGGTGGTTTCCGTTATGTAAATTTTCTCTTCATGATGTGCCACAGGAAATGGATCTAAACTGCAGGCAGGCCAGTCAAACACACACAGCATATATGATGCCATGTTTTGGTAGCACGTATAGCATGAAGACTGGCATTGACTTGCTGAAATAACCATGGCCCTCCCAGCATATGTAAAATGCTGGTCACTGCTGCACCCACATACCCACTTGAAAATATATTAATCTTTCATAAAAACACACCGAGCTTTGGCTCATAACTCTTTGCATAATTGTTTGTTTGAATTTCCTGGGGCATTTAAAAAAAATAAATAAAGTACTCTTAAGCCCGTGTGGCTATATTCATAATTGTAGCGTGATCATTTCTTAGTGCCTTTTCAAAGGTCACTCTCAACATTTGTGTCCAGTGTTACCGTACATGGGTATCTCACCAGATTTCATGACCAATTTCATATTATGTAAATTGTTACATTATGTATCGATTTCCTACTGCTGTCATTTTATGGTAACTTATGTAATAAAACTTAACAAAAATGGCAAGTGAGAAATTTATTCATCAATGCACTTAAATTCCATAAAGGAAAAATTCACTGCAAAAACCTGTGCATCAATTTGGTCTGTTTTCTGGAAAATATTATATACTGAAGTACATGGGACTTTTTAGACAATTTAAATATTTTGATGCTTTGTTTGTAATTTTTAATCAAAGTTTCAAGGGAAAAAAAAACAGAAATTGGGTTTGTATTTTAACTTCTGATTATCAATAGCAACTAGGATTTTGTCTCAAAATAGGGCACAACTATTTGTGATGGACTAGTGTTCATGTGTCAGAGGAATCCCCATTTATACTGGCCTCTCAGGAGAGATGCAGAAAGGCAATTAGGCTTCATTGCATTCAAATCCAAAGTGCACTGCCTGAGGCATAGTGAGCTAAGCTCCTTGGCCTTAAGAGCTGCATACAGCTTTCTTTTTAATAATAAGCTGAGTGCAAGCAGTAGTTCTTCTATCAGAGACCACCAGGGTACTGGGGTTGTGCATTCACACCCTATCCTGGGTCACTATCCGTGAGGAGTTTGGTCTGTATGGATTTCCTCCAGGTGCTCTAATTTCCTCCCATAGTCCACATAAAAAAAAGAAAATATACATGAATACAAACGAACATACTGGTATATGGACTGGGTATTAGAAAACGTCCTTAGGTAAGTGTGATGCACTGTGATGGTCCGACTTTGCACCCAATGAGCCAGTTTGGCTACAGACACACAGAGACCCTTATTAGGATAAAGTGGAGTGTTCAAAGACCCCAGAAAAACCCACTGTAAGACACGTCACACAAGATTACATTCAATGCAGTACATTTTTAATGTGATATCCTCAAGTCTGATAGTGGTCCACTATGTGATCACATAACCTACCTAATCTCACATCAGATCCAAGATGCTGCCTATAAAACAGCAACTAAGATGTACACTTTGAGTGAAAACCTAGTGGTCCTGGAGAGCAAAAGTCCACAGCTTTGTTGATTCATTTCTTCAGCTACACTTATTAATATGTATGTATTAAAATACAGTAGATAGTTTGGAGAAAGAAAATTGCCTAAACTGTGCCGGACTCCAGCCTTCCAGGGCCAAAAATGAACCCTTGGCAAAACTATTTAAAAATAATTAAATTATGAGACATATGCACTCTGTGCTAAGCATATCAACCTATAAGGCTAATTCATAAGCGCTTAAATGTGTAGTTCAATTGTTCTTCAGTCCATATTCTGTTGCAGCAAGTTATGGGTATGACCGTTATTGTGGCTATATGACTTAGCATATAAGGCACCATAACATCTACTCCTTACATAAAATTGTCATATACAGCAGCACTGTTACTGAATTGCAATAAGTGCACAGACACACATAAGGGGGGGGGGGGGGGGGTGACGGGCTGAACCAAAAAAAGTATAATAAATTTTGCCAGGTTGGACAATTATTAGGAAATAATTTTAAATGTAACTTACAATATTGCTACCAAATACAACACACGTTTATTAAACTTGATTAAATCATGGAATTTGCTGTAAATGTTCAACTCACAATTCATGAGACTGAGCCTCTTAGGCAGGATAGAATACTATATTTTTTGGCTAGGTGCTGTCTAATTTTGTGGACTTAAATTAAATCTTTAAAATAAGATCTGTTAATTTCAACAAACACAAATGCAATAAATTAAACAAACGTCAGCCTTATATCTAGAACTTTCTATTCAAACACACTCAAACCAGAAAGCTTTGTTGATTCAGCCAAGAAATGCTTGTGGTCACTAATGTGTTAGCCAGTGGGGGCTAAAGGAAGGATGAGCAAATGTGAGGTATTCCATGAGCACATCCTTTCTGCACCTCACCAGAGACCCTGAGAGGACCTGCATCTGTGGTGAGCTGCACTCGTGAAAATTACAAACCAGATAGAATATAAAATGGACATCAATAAAAATGGTACACAGCTAAATGGGGAGATGAAGGCCACCTCACGCTTTGTACTTCTCTTTTCCTGTTTCACTGATGACACAGATATGCTGCAAAACCAAGAAAGAAGAACTGTAAGCAAGTAGAACGCATTTAAATGAACAGGTTCCGTGAATTTATATATTATCAAACAAAGACTTACATTTAAATCTCTAAAGTACTCATTGTAGTCTAGTGCGTAACCCACCACGAATTTGTCAGGAACTTCAAATCCTACAACTATTGGGGGAGGGGAGAAAAGGTCACAATTATTGCAAATGACTTAGGTCAATGGTCCAATTAAGTTTGGTCACACCATAGGAACTCTTTACAAATTACCTTCTACGTAAGATTATCTGCTTTTTCATATAGATACAAGCAGTCATATTGCACAGTTTACAGCAATAGCAAAAAAATTGAATACAATTTAGAATTTATGAATAACAGGTCAACTTACAGTCTGGCCTGTAGCCAACACTCCTTGGTGTCCTCTTCACAAGTAAACTTTTAAAAATATAATGAATAAGTAAATCATCAAATAAAACTTCACATGATCAGTTTTCCAGTGGTAATATTGAATGCATCTTACATAGAACATTCACACCTCATATCACACCCACCCCACAAACCCAGACAAAGTGCACAGACCCATGACATTACTATTGAAAACTTTGAAATCATTGCTCATCATATATATATATATATATATATATATATATATATATATATATATATATATATATATATATATATTATAGTAAATAAAAATGTAAACATGAAGGTATTAGTTGTTTGGGGGATATCAATTTTATTAAATCAATATATATATAAAAAAAATATACATTACTAGTGATTTGATCATTTATTTTAAATTATTTAGACATCCTGGGTGTACATTTCAATACAAAATTTCTTGTTGTATAGCTTTCTTCTAATCTATAGCATCAAAATCAAATACATTTTACATCAACAAATGTTATATAAAATGATTCCACCTACTTTACAGTTTATTGTATATGCAATATATGCAGAGAAAAATGGCTCTACAAAAAGCACAAGATAATTAGAGATCTAACCTGAAAGTAGTAAACTGGCATGACATATCCCATATATCTGTCCTTACCTAGCCACTTTCACCATTTTTGGATTGTACTGCTTCAGGAGTTCTAGCAAGGTCTTCATTGTCTTCCCGGTATCAATTATGTCCTTAAACATAATAAAATGCTATTATGAACAAGTGTAACTGATTACATTTAAGGAATGTATAAAAGCATATGATAATTAAAGTATAATGCAACATATTATAGGCAAACTGCAACCATACCTCCACAATCAAGACATTCTTCATTGAACCATGGGGAAAAAAAAGATAGAAAAATGTGAGAGTTTGCTTAAGAAATTTGATTTACAAACCTGTAGCCGTTTCTTAGCTGATACTTTTTTTTAATTCTAAAATATTCCCTCTGAATAAGTAAATGCATTGGCACTTTAAAACACAAAATAATACAGTCCTATTCAACATAAACTGAATGCATTTCCTTTCTCATGTAATAACAAATATTAACTGTACAGTATAGAGGGGGATACCTACCTTCCCTGTGAGAGTGGACAGATCATCTCCACCAATCACCCTAATTTCACCTGTAGATTGGTCATTCTGTAATTGCCACAAAAGACAGACAAAGACAGTAAGTGTGACATCTATTCACAAATTTCACTAAATGTATTACACTAAATTTTTTAGAATATATATATATATATAGTTATTTGCATATATATATATATATAAAGCAGGGGGGCCGTTCCACTTACTTGGTAGCTCTTGAGGCGTATGAAGTCCACAGTCATTGGAATGGAGCGGTCACTGTTACGGTTAAGGGCTTTGATGTAGTCTAGCAGATCTGCAAAGAATTTGTAGCCTCCTTTGAGCACACAAAGGGCCACAATGTGGTGGCCCCCCATATCCTTCATGATTTCCCTGGCCAGCCGCTCTGTCCTGCAGGGATCAGGTCAGAAAGGGGATACTTGGAGCCGCTTACTCTCAGAAATCAGCATAGTATCAGTTTTTCCTCTTCTACAGACAAAACATTTTTGCAAGCAAAGGTCATATAATCTCATATCTGAAAACCCACCCATACTTGAGCTCCCCATGAATGTAAGAAGTTTGGCAGAAATTAGGAGGAGGGAATAGTGTGTTAGATGCAACTCCTGAAATGGGTTAAGTGGAAGTGATGATGATGACGATGAATCCAATGTTAGAGGAAGCCAAGAGTGTACCTGTCCAAGATGAGCCCATGTGGAATATAAACACGTTCCAGGTCCGCAGCGTAATGTTTTGGTATGCAGAAGAGGTCTAGGTCATACCCTTGCTCTTCATCACTGATCTGAAATGTACAAGTCATGCACCGTTATTAACAGCAGCAAGTAGATTGTAATGGCTTCTGTATTTGCAATTACTGTAACTCTGTAAAAGGCCCTTGAAGCAGCAAAAAGAATTGCAGATTATGTGCTTAAGATGTCATTTATTTGGTATCACTCTTTTCTGTGGGGAACTGATATGAAATATCCTTGACCTAACAATTTACTGACTGCCTGATATGGACTGCACGTTGTTAAGGTTAAATGTCTTCTTATCTCCACACATATTCCACTAAAGAACTTGACTTCTTTTTTTCTTAAACTAAGGAGTACACTTATTTTTAATGTTATTTTAACATACACAATCCTAAAATTCACTGAAACCATACACTAATTTGGCGTCAGCATTTGCATTGTCACTTACTCCGCGTGACCATTACACAATCCATATCAGCTGACACATGCTTAAAGGTTTATTCAGATGTTCCTATCAGATTCAAGACAGGTGTCAGAAAGCAGGATACATTTTATCCTGACAAAAGTCACATTTGAAGCTACTGTAGTATCACAAGAGTGCAATTATATTTTTTTAATTTTTCACAGTATCATACATATCACAAATTTCAGAACTCTTTATTTAAATACATGCTTGAAATTCCAAATAATTTAAAGCTTTGGCATCCCCAAACAAATCCTCACCTGCTATATCTGTAGCAAATGGTTAATTATAACACACAATTTCAGAAAGTTTGTACTAGTTAAAACATTGGCTTAGGGCAAATTCTCATGTTATAATTGATGCATTGTTTTCCCTGTTCTTCTCCAAGCACAGAGAAATTAGTGTCTATTTTAATCAACCATTTGCCACAGATGCAGAAAGGTTTAGACTATAATTTGCTGAAGTATCACCTTTCAAGACAGAGCTCTGCAACAGATTCAATAAACTACATTCCTAGACAGTATTTTAATAATAATAAAGACATTAAAATGTGCAATTTCATGTTGAGAACAGCATTCACGCTCCTGCTTTCTGCGATTTACTGACAGAAATCAGTTCTGAACTCATTTGCTTATTTGACTTGGCTGCAGAAAGGCATGTTTACACACTGCTGAGGCAAAGAGACCAAAGGTAATCCTTTTAAATCAATACCACAACTGGAATGTTTGGTTTGATGTCTGTACTCCTCAGTTTTTATCTCGCTGTAAGGAGCTGTTTCTGCAAAATAATAAGTGTGTTTGTGGAAGCATGTAGCCTTGACAGAGCTCCTTTCAGTCCCTAGACAGTTGCAGGAACACTAGCTTTAGTTTTGCAGAAACGTTGCTTGGAGCTAGACTGCAGTAGCCTCAGGACAGAACTGCAGAATTACAGTTACAGTTCTTAGCTGTTACTGATGGAAGTGGGGCGGCAAGTTTCAATTTTGACCCCTTAAGTTGCCATCAAGAATACACAGTTCCCTTTAAATGTACTCAGTTTAACCTTACTCAGATCTGACAACTTTCAGAGGAGGAAAATCTGCTTTTTGCTCACATGACTATCACGTTTCCCCATAAGCTCTACCCATGAGAATTCACTCACTGCTTTTGGTTCACAGAGAGATAGGACAATGTCATATAGTGCAGAACATTGATAACATTTTATGTCAACACATCCTGAGGTATAATTTGTCTGCTCTCAATAGTCAAAAAACAAGAATAATAGATGTTTCCTTAGAAATGTCTGTTGCAGACCATCTTCAACTATAGCAAATGCTAATTACAGTAAAAACGGTTTACTATACCTTTTAAAAAACCTCTTCTGGACTAAATTCATTATCACTATATTCGATTTTATAGAGGACAAAATAATAACAAAAAACACCATGAAACGAAGTAAAACTGAAAGCGTTTAACTCTTTTTTCATAAAAATGCTGACTCAAGCGAGGACATTTTAATTGGTCTGTCAAAAATGAAGTTAATTCCATGTATCATGACAGAAAAAAACAGTGTGTACTGAGCGTAGTTTACGCTAAAAGCGCCGTTATTTTTTCTATTTACTGTCAGTACTCAGTGTTTATGAACTGTACGTATGAGTAGCTAATGTGAAACCACGGTTTTAAGCATGAATCCTCTACAGTCCTGAATAAATCTGCTTAAGGAGATATGATTATATATTCTAAGTAATCAGTAATCCATTGACGACAGTAGGTTAACAGTAGAAAGGTGTTCCATAAGATATGTAGTGATAGTTTTACACAGTGGAGTGAAATTTATATGAACATTATTTGCTATTTCAGATCATGACCCTCGAATTTTAAAGAGTTACGATTCTAACGTTGTACAAGCTGTTAATATTACGGTGGCGGGCGACATGTGGCACGAGCTCAAACCCGCGGTTTTTTAAGGCCCTCGCGCCGCTGCGGCGGCTTACGCCACACAACACAAGCAGCAAAACACTACAAAGTTAAACGGACACTTCTGGCTATTTTAGAAACCTACTCGTAACCGTATAGCTTTATTGCGATTTCTTACTCATTTGTAGGTCAAATAAACCTAAAGATGTAGAAGTGTGAAGTCTACAGGGATCAATGTTTCTCTCTCCCTAACGGACCGCGGCGTTGGAAATAAATGGGGGAAAAAAACTCACCACGACGCAGGGGCTGGTGCTCGCCATGACCGTGCCTGTATCGTTTTTGTAAGACACACACAACCTTATCCCACGGTCCTCCCCTCTCGTTTCCGTTTTATTCTCTTTCTCCAGGGGAACGCTTTTCACCGCGGACCTATGGACGTACCGCACGGCTTCCGTAAGTTGCTGTGGGCGTATCCTATTGTGACTATGGAATGAAGACGGACCAATCAGAGCCTCAGAATACCACAAAACCCAGCCCACCCCACAGCACCATTCGTACGTCAGAGAACATATAGTACAGTGCCCAAAGACATACATACATACACACACACAAACAAAAAATAGCATTTAATAGCATATTTTCATTGTCTTATACTTATTCTTTAACTGAATAAGTTATAGGAATCAAGGTCTCAGTGTCAATCCCTTTTCCAGGGCACAATTTGTGAGTAGTTTGGTGTGTACTCCCAGCGCGTGTGTGTTGTCCATGGAGCTCTTGTTTCCTCCCACCAGAGCCCTGACCAAATTAGAACACTAGGCAAGATTTTGGCTGACGCCCCCTGGCCCAGGATATGCAGGAATGGGATTCAAATATTTCAAAAGTATATCTGAAGAGAACAGAGAAGAACATGATTTGCCAAATTCTGTTCTCAAATAAAATTCATTCATTCATTATCTGTAACCCTTATCCAGTTCAGGGTCGCGGTGGGTCCAGAGCCTACCTGGAATCATTGGGCGCAAGGTGGGAATACACCCTGGAGGGGGCGCCAGTCCTTCACAGGGCAACACACACAGTCACACATTCACTCTCACACTCACACCTACGGACACTTTTGAGTCGCCAATCCACCTACCAACGTGTGTTTTTGGACTGTGGGAGGAAACCGGAGCACTCGGAGGAAACCCACGCAGACACAGGGAGAACACACCAACTCCTCACAGTTGAGTCACACGGAGCGGGAATCGAACCCACAACCTCCAGGTCCCTGGAGCTGTGTTGCTGCGCCACTGTGCCGCCCCTCAAATAAAATTGTTACTTTAAAATAATAATTACTTGAACAGTAGTAATAGTAGTCATTTGAAATATTACTTAAATAAAAAGAATTATACATCAAGATAAAAAAAAAACTACTAGTAGTGAATTAAAAAATAGAACTGCAAAATCACATTCATGCAACATTTAATAATAAAAAAAATATAATAAAATAAATATAAAATATGAAATCCACAATAAATGCTACAATATATTTAATTTAAATACAACCCTAAACTTAAGCTGTTATGCTCTGGATATTATTTCCATAATATAAATATAATATAAAAGACAACATTTCCTGCCATCGCAGCTTTACAAATAAATGTCAATCATTGTGTGTGAACTCTTTAATTGAAACAGGATATTGTTAACTACAGTAGTAGTATTACTTTAAACCTTGCACACTTATAAACTGTGATTTAAATATCTCAGAAAAAAGCATGATACCAGGGAAGGAGAATGACTAATTGGACACAATTTTGCCATTTTCCCTTAGGGGTGTATTCAGTTATTTAGAAGTTATATTTTTTATACAGTTATATAGAGTTATTTTGAGGGCACAGCAAATTCACACTGTTATATAGACTGACTACTTTCCATTGTATCAAAATGGCATATCTTCAGTGTTGTCCCATGAAAAGATGTAATAAAATATTTACAAAAATGTGAGGAGTGCGTCCGTGTACTTTTCGTAAATTGGTATTCCATTTCTAATCCTGCGTTAGGAAAACGAAGAATGACCCATTTCCCCATTTTTAACCATATAAATATAAATGATTTAAGGTAAACACACATAAGGAAACTAAATACAACAAAACACGAATAATGAATGTGAACAAGTATAAATTAAAATAACGATTTTTTAAAATTTCTTGCTTGTGCTTGTGGCCAATTATCCCAGCCAACACGTTGGCCTCGGGCCAGGTCTGTTTTGGACTCGTGGACTCGGCACAACGTATCATTATATGGACAGAGTTTGGTTCAGGGATTCAGGCAAATATAACTCGTTTGGTACAATAAATGATAACGCAAGAACAAAATATACGTCTGCGTAAAAGGTTTATTTCCATATTGTATATCACACGCACAAAAGTGTCATGAGGAAAAATAAAGGAAATGCCTGTGATAAATGCAATTTTATTTTATATATCAATGGTTATTTTCAGAATTTTCCCAGCAGATTTAGACAAAATAATGCAACGTGTGGTGTTTTTTCATCATTTCATCACTTGCTATATTCACAGGGCCATGACAAAAATTCCTTAGTAAAATTTCTTCATCTTCAGGATATCGATAGTCTGTTATATTGTGTCTTTAGTGAGACTTTCAGATTTTTGAGACACTTTGAAAATAAAGAGATAATATCCGCGGAAGGAAGCTAAACGTGTAGTTTTTCCACGGTATGGAAGTTGTGTTCGACAGAATGCAACTACTGCAGCATTTAAGGTGAAAAAGAAAATCCAAATGAATCGATTGCTCATCCTTGGTGTCCTGGATGTGACTCTGATTTTTTTTTTTTGTAATTCGTATTTTGGTATCTGAATCTCAGCTGTCGAATTTGAGCAATTTTTTTTTCAATCTGAATTTATTAACCTTGAATAATAACAGTGAAAATGTGTTCTTGAAAATTCACGTTCTATTCAAGAGCAATTATATTCAGATGCATAATTGCGAAGCAAAATATTCAGAGGTGGAAATCTGAAGACTTAAATTCAAAAGCAACAAAATGCAGTGCTGATTTTCTATCTGTCCCGAAGCGGATGTTGTGTTCTACGCAATGAAAAACCGTAATAACGCGCCTATACGTGCATTCGGATTTGAAGCGCGGGTTATTTGACCGTTAATTTCCAAAGAGCGGATAGCTTGACCCCAGTTGTAAATGCAGGGAAATGGTGGCTGTTCATTGATTATGGTACATTCTTCTTAGCTATTACGACCCAAGTTCTTAAATTCTACTCTTGCTTGTTCATTCAATTTTCCTTAAACTGGCAACTGGTATCGCTATCTCTGCAGGCCGGAGGCAGCTCCAAGTGGGCCATACAGTTCCAAGTGAGCGAGGAAGAACATTTTAAGTACGACTCAAGCACGTAGCTATGATATATGTAGTTGGCATAAAGGCTCTGGAGATGACCCAGAGGCTAAAGAACCCCTTTTATTTGTTTTTGAAAACAGGGCTGATTTCCAGGAGCTGTTTCTAAATCTTGTGTTGATAAGCAGGGTCCCAGGGTCAATGCGGTGTTTGTGGTTACGCCATGCACCTCACCCCAGAAACTGGACAGTAGCTGGCCCCTCACTTCAATTCTTAAGGCACAGATACTAGACTGCAGGGCACCTTATACACCACAGTTCAGACAGTGTGTATAGTTTGATACTTTTAGAAACCTAGGCTGTCTGGTTAACTGTGATGTCCTGCTTTGCATAAAAAACAAAATAGGTATCCTAGTTATTTTCTTTCTTTTAACAAATTTCTATAACTAATGCAGCTCAAATTGCTCTGTTTGAGCATTGTTTGGAAGTTTGAGAGAATGTCAGTGAGTTCTTTGGGACATTGTGTTAGATTATTGTGTATTTTGTAGTACAGCTGTGTGCCTGGTGACCATGTAATAACTGTTTTGTTTTCAGTGTTAATACTGTACCCTGAAAACATTGAGTACATTAGCTATATGGAGTACATTTTCAGCATCATGTGATTCACAGACTTGTTTGTGGTTGGCTTAATATGTGAAATTCTTGCAATAAATAAAGAGAATAACCATTTAACTGAGACCTACATGTACTGAGAATGATAATGTTTGCTTACACATAGGCTACTACTCACTTCCTAACAAGAGACATGACAGTAAATATGGGTTCATCAGCACAGCTCAGTGCTGGGGTGCTATATATTCTTCCCCTGGCATTAGGTTCATGCTTCTCTACTCCAGAGAATCCAGTTCTATTGTCAGTATTTCTCTACAGGGATTAGAGAGGCAGTGTGTGCACATCTGTGTTAGTAACGGGAGAAACTTAATGTAGAATACATTCATTACAACGTATTTCTGAAATAAATTAAACTCGATAAATGAACTATATAAAAATAAATTGATAGCCCTTCAGGCGGCATGGTGGTGCGGCAAGTAGTGTTGCAGTCACACAACTCCAGGGACCTGGAGTCTGTGAGGAGATGGTAGGTGGATTGGCGACTCTGTGTGTGTATGTGTGTGTCGCCTTGTGAGGGACTAGTGTGTTCCCGCTTAGGCTCTGGACTGGACCCACCGCGACCCTGAATTGGATAAGCAGTTTCAGACAATAAATGAATGAATGATAGTCCTTCTTCAAATTCACATGCACAATCCAGGTAATAATAAAGGGAGTCTTTCTGACAGTCTAAGCCAGTGTTATCCAACTCTGATCCTATTCCACCTGTTCAAACATCTTGATTCAACTAATTTTATGAGTAGTGTGTTCCAGGACCTGATTCTGATGCCAAATCAAAGCATATGTGATCATCTGAACACAAAGAGTAATACATAATACTCTACAACAAGGACATACTTCTATAAAGAATCATTTAAAACCACGCAAAGGAACTAGATGAAGTACAGTGAACTTCTCTGAATGTCTGTTTATTTTCTTAGTTTTAAGTTGAGCCAAATTTCCTGAAAGGTTGCACCACTATCTTGGAATTCATTAAACAATAACTACATTACAGTGAATATCCATCTTATTAAGTTCACCTCACTTGTAGCTACAGGCACTGACTCTATTGTCATATACACCCACTATGACTGAGTGCTCATGGGAGGTTCGCTGAATATTATGATTATTTGCAAATTATTAGCACCATTTCTCCCATGTTCATTAATGGAAAGGAGCTGCTTTAAATATTTATTTCAACAGTGGGCCATTTTCTATAGTGTTACTTAAGGGTTAACTTTAGGGCTAAGACTGTGCTGAGTACAATACAAATAAACAGTCCTATAATTCTGTAATCAAATTAAAATAATGATTGTAGACATGAGAGACCTAATGGATTTCATAAGTTTGCAGTTCACCCCATAATCAGATTAACAAAAATATATAATTAAAATATCAGAAGTGCTATATATTTCGTTTTCACTGAAACCTAATATTTTAAACTATAACTAGTAGAGGGTACAGAGTTCTGTTGGAGAGAAACTATGCCTTTTTTTTTCAAATCACAAAGGCTGCTTTTCCTACATTCGCAAAACATAACTTAAAACACAGATTGCCCACTTGCTGGCTTCCGGCCTGCAGAGATATGTAGTTGGGGGCGCTGTATTATAGTTCCGATTTTAATCGCTTGGTGTCAGTGTTACAGATTGCTCTAAAAGAAAGTTTAAAAAAATATATAAAAGCAAAAGCAAATCTACACCCTTGCCCCAGACCCTCCTGATTAAAGCTTAGCCCCCCCAATCATTAATCTCTAGTGACATACCTGCTCATCAGACAATACAAGGGCAAATGTTATGCTATTTTATCCTGAGAACATATTTATGGGGGGAAACCCACCATGTGTGTTTATTATTTAATGTACTAATATTTCTAAATAATATCTTACATTTCTTGTGTTGGGCAGCACGGTGGCGCAGCAGGTAGTTTCACAGTCACACAGCTCCAGGGGCCTGGAGGTTGTGGGTTCGATTCCCGCTGTCACTGTCTGTGAGGAGTTGGTGTGTTCTCCCTGTGTCCGCGTGGGTTTCCTCCGGGTGCTCCGGTTTCCTCCCACAGTCCAAAAACACACGTTGGTAGGTGGATTGGCGACTCAAAAGTGTCCGTAGGTGTGAATGTGTGTGTTTCCCTGTGAAGGACTGGCGCCCCCTCCAGGGTGTACAGGTGTGCCTTGCGCCCATTGATTCCAGGTAGGCTCTGGACCCACCACGACCCTGAACTGGATAAGGGTTACAGATAATGAATGAATTTCTTGTGTTTTCTTGCCTTAATAATAGCATCAGGTTAGGATTACACCAGTCTCCAGAGTTTCCGTCTATTTTAGTCCACTCTTCACTTGAGATACAAAGAACAAGCTAGTGCTATAATGGACAGAAGTTTTTTTTTTTGTAGTCTTTTGTGTTTATTAATAGTAAGGACCACCAAAGGATATCCAGTCATTTACTTAATGGTGACTCATCCTCAGCACTACTGATGTAGCTGTGAGAGGATACATTTTGACATACCTACCTTGTTGCCTACCTGTAAAATGTAACTCATTTGATGCTATACAATTTGTAGCAGAGCCATCCTCTGGTCCTTCATCCATGGTCAGTTTCTGGCCACAGAACACTGCTGGCAGCATATTTATGGTTGTCTGGTTGTTCTCCGATACTAGTGCCACTAAATATTTAAGATAAAACCTGTGTGTGCTCCACTGGATGGTCCAGAGCTGAAGCTATTTCAGTGTTATTGGAGAGCTGATAATGATCCACCACTTTTATTTTCTTTAAACACAACAAAGAAGCTAAAAAAACCTTATAGAGAAACTGAAATGGTACAATCTGTAATTAATGAAGTAAAATATGTTATGAGATAATGGGATAGCATGGACAGTATAGACCAGGGGTCGGCAACCTTTACCACTCAAAGAGCCATTTGGACCTGTTTCACACAGTAAAGAAAAGGAGCCACAAAACCCTTTTGAAATTTTAAATGAAATAACACTGCGCATAACAGGTTTTTTTTGCCTTTGTGCTGTGTATAAACAAATTATACTGTGTTACATTTATGAAATCAATGAACGACTGCAGAGAAAATGAAATAACATTTCTGCATGCAACAAAACATTTTTAACTCCGAAAAAAAAACGTTGGGTTGACGGTTAAGCAAAATACCCAATGTCTATTTGAGTCCTTGTAGTAACGGAAAAAAAACGCCAAACTTAAATTATCCACTGGCAGCAAACAAAAATGCTGTCCTCTCTCTGCGTGCCGTCATCCTTTTATTGGCGCCGTGCAGTCAGCGGTCAAAACGTTCAAGAAACCGCACACTGATGGGTGTCGCACATTGGAAGTTGTGACGTGTATTAAAATATTTTAGATGTTACAAGATCGCCATAATCTTCATAGAATTACATTTTGAAAACGAACAAACTAAAATAAAATACATTTTAATTAAATACTCATCAATTATTTTCAAAAGCTGAGCTGCATCAGAGGGATCAAAGAGCCGCGGGTTGCCGACCCCTGGTCTAGACAAAACCAAAGCATACATAAATTCCTCCAGTAAGGTTTAATCACAAAATAAATGTTAAATAAGTAAATAAATTCATGTTCATTCAGTTTCCACTGTATTAAAAGGGAAACAATATCATGATCATTTTATCAAGACAACATTTGCTGTAGGTTTTAAGCCTTAACATCATGTAGTCCATGTAATTTCTTATACGAGGGTGTTTTTCATATATTACACACTGAACTTCAAGCAAGATTTTGTGTTGCAGGCAGTGTGATAAACCACCTCCTCTTATGCAAGTAGTGTAAGTGTTCTTAAAGTACATATGAAATATAATGAAAGCCTGTCTGTTACTAAATGTAGAACAGTAACATAACATCTTAAGCTGTTAATTATAAACATAAAATTGAATTAAAATGTAATTGTTAAAATCTCAGTAAAGATTTGAGTACTAAATTAAATATTGAAAGATGTGCAGTAGATTAAAGAAGGAACACCACATGAGATGGGGGTAAAGAAAAGTGCATGCTAGCCAATGATCTTTAATCCTGACTCAAGACTATAAAGGAAGCCACAGATATTCAACGTTACTCATGAATATTATACAGTAGTAAAATATAATACATGATACAAGAGAAAATAAGAGGTAAAGGAAATGTCAATCCTTTGACAGAAAATTACAGCGATAGGCTTATTAAACGTCAAAATTGGGAAGAGACAGTAAAAACAATTAGAAGGCAGTCTTCAAAAAATAGGTCCGGTGAAAGAGCAGTTTGTCAAGAAAGAAAGGTTTGAAGAAAGCATTAGTTGGTCCAGTAATGTGAGCTTTAGATGTAGAGTTATTTGCCCATGTTTTAACCCACATTGACTGAAGCAGGTTGTTTGACTCGGACTCAGCCAAGTTTTGGACCAACATACGAGTTTAATGAGGATCCTCCATCAAAAACCTTTTTTTTTTGTTGTTGTTTTGTTTGTTTTTGAGTATAGGACTTGGCTGCATTAGTCCTAAAAAACATGTCCTTGGTTCAGTGGGATTTTGGTACAAACTGGACCTTCACATGTCATTAATGATGTTCTTGAAATTTTCAGAAAAAAAGGCATAGAAATGTATGGCCGGTTATCAATTATTATGGAATTTATGGCAACGAGAGGGAAAATTAACTGTCCAAGTTGTGAGCTGGCCCCTATTTTCTATTTGAGAATACAAAAATATTTTGTCGGTTTCCCCTCTCATCGGTTTTTATTATCTGCAAAAGACAAACATCAGTATATTTCAATTAACATTTAAACAAATGGCTTACAAATGTGACATAATATAAATTGTAGGAAATCAGAATATGACATGACTTAATAATAAATGTGTACATGGACTGTTCGCATATTTTGCATCTGAATCATACCTAGTTGCCATTGACTTGAGGCAGAGGTGTTCCCCTCTGGTTATTAGCAGCTTTCTCTCTACTGCGACTCTCTCTCTCCTCATCCTCTTCATCTCGCTCCTCATTTCCACTGTGATTCTTACAATACAATCTGTTAATGGGGAAAAAAAATCAAACAAGTCAAATTAGATGGTCCATCTAGGTCAAGATTTGCAAAAGATGACAGCTTTATAAGAATGGTCAAAAGAATAATTACATAATCCACTCAAAGATGGAGTTAAGAATATATACATGGATCACAAATTATAAGCAGAAGCAACATAGTGCCTTAGTAAATTGCTGCACCAGCATGAACTAAAAGAGGCTTCAATGCTATATGTCTGTACTAAAGGTTACTAAGTTGTCTATACCTATCTACAGACAAGGGTATGATTGTGTGCCTAGTTATATCATGCAGCACATTGTGTAGCTCTTTATGCCTTTTACTACCACTATAAATTTTCCGTCTATATATATTCAACAGCCCATTGCATAGCCCAACCCCCCCGGCCCCTGTTTAGTAATGGTTTACTAAAAAGTTATTTGGCTTACTTGTAAATGCCTCTGGCCATGTTCTCTATGTATTTGGCCTTATCCTGAAGGCCACAGTGGTAGTGGTAAGTTTTTACGCATGCTTTTATCTCACATCCAATAGTAGCTCCAAGCTGGCCACACAGGGTACATTTCTGAAACCCAAAAATTATAAAATATATAAATCCCCATAGTAAGAACATTAGCAAGTTATGTTTAGTTGTACGGTTACAGGTGAAAGCTTTTCCCAGGAACACAACACTGTTGGAACAGACTCTTCTACAGACAGATTTTAAAAGAGATTTGAACGCATTAATTAAACTCACCATTCTTTTTCCTCTTTTTATTTCCTGTATGACTGTTTTAATTTCAAAGTTCCCAAATTCTGCACGTGATGTGGTAGTGAGCTGGACAGTTCCTGAAGAGAAAAGCTATAAAGAAAAAAAAACCTCAGTCATGTCAATTCAGAAAACTTAAAGCCACTGTCCACTTGTTTTTATGCATTTATGTTAATGTTTAGAAAATTTAGTTTTTTTTTTTGTTTGTTTGTTTCTTCACCATTTGCTAGCTCTCTAGTCTGTGCTCTGGAAACAGGTCTGAGTTATATAAAAAACCCTAATATCAGTCACCGTTGAAAATCATGAAAAAAGAGGATATTGCTTTATTCCAGCTCAATTGGTGGGTAATATTGACTTATTTTGCTGTATCAGGTTTCTTAGAGAACTGCTTTGGGAGACAGCTAACTGCATAAAAATAAACACACTGAAAACTGCTAAAAAAAAAGAGTTTATGCAATATTTCAAACATTCAAAGCCATTCACAAACATAAACATGCCATTCTACCTTAAAGGGGAGATATTATACCTCTTTTTAAACAAGTTAGAATAGGTCTATGGTCTATACAAAACATGTTCATGAAGTTTTTGCACAATATTACTCTCACATAAAGAGATATCACCAGCTCTATTCTTGCCCGTTTCAGTCCCTTTTAGAATGAGCTGTTTAAGGGCTCTGTCACTTTAATGCAAATAAGCTCCTGTTGGCCACGCCCCACCAAGCCCATGCATTTGTCTGATTCAGTAACAGCTGCAGTCCTTAAAGCACCTGGGAACCCATTTGTTTGTCTATATGAGAATGATAACATGATTGTATGAACTGGATACTTTCTAGAGCTGTGGTCGACAACCAGTCGACAGATCAATCTCCAACACCATGCGATAAATTATGTCTGCTTCAAGTTATCACATTTAAGTTACTATAGCTGGGTCATTCTGTATCTGCAGTGGTTCACAAGCTATTTGAGTAGGCACGTAAAAAACCGTAGTCACACAGGGTTTGTTTCTGCAAATACACACATATTCGCTTCTCTGGCCAATAGTGCTGCTGCTGTCTCTGCCGTCTCTGAGCCGACACAGCTGCAGCGCTGACAGTTTGAAAGCAGGAGATATTACCCAAATATCTAATGTGGATTACAAATTACAACACAGCGAGAGTCACAATATACTCTGGTGTTCTGTCGAGTTGTTCTACCCTGTAAAAAGGTGCCTTTAGGCTTAAGGTAGGATATTTGGATAGGCAAAAAGTAGTATATCAGAAAATGCTCCTAATACAAGTTTAAGCCAGAGTTATGCACAGCCTAAATCCCTTTATGAGGGCAAAGATAAGGTAATTACAGTGATAATACATTGATTATATATGTAACATTTTTTTAACCACTTGATTCACCATGTACAGTTTTGGAATGCTGAAGCAAATAACAGTAAGCAAAGACTGCACAATGTGCCGGAAGGAAAAAACTGAACATTTCCCATGAAAACATTAAAAAACAGACATCCTCAGGCACTAAGTACCACTACAGCCACTACTCAGCTGTACATGAACGAAGTACGTAAACCATTTAATGTTATGTTATTGGAGGCGATAGGGACGTACACAGGGTTGTTTTTTTAAGTAGCCCAAGCCTAGCATTTACACTGGTAGATCTTTCATTTGTTCAGAGTTCAAAAGGTGATCTTGTACATAAAAAGGTTGCCGACCACTTCTAGAGTGTCTCCAAATTGCTGCTTTCTACCACTGTTACTTTGCTAGTGTGGCTGCTATCTCCATTGTACTGCCAACCATGTGGGTCTGCCTTCCCCGCAGTTACTCTGCTCTGCACACTAGCCAAACGCACCTGATATCTCTGTTGATATGCCGTTAAACATGCAAACAGGAGTTTTTCTGCTATATCTACAGTACTCAGACTTAATCCATTCAGGTTTGTTCTGTACTGTTTTGTGTTCTGTTTGCTGTTTATGACTTTTATTCGCTCCCCATAGCTTGGTGAACAGCTGGATAGCTCAGCAGACTCTTCAACTCAGAGAGGAGGCATGGCTATGGTAGCCTTATAATTGGTCAGGGTAATAGTGACATATGCATTACCCACTTTTAGGACTGCCCATTCTGCATCGAGAGGACAGTAATACTGGTCATATTTAAAAAGAGATTAATCATATTTCTTTTTTGTGTTTTTTTTATTTAAACTTTGCTGAACATTTCATGGGGCGGCACGGTGGCGCAGCAGGTAGTGTTGCAGTCACACAGCTCCAGGGGCCTGGAGGTTGTGGGTTTGTTTCCCGCTCCAGGTGACTGTCTGTGAGGAGTTGGTGTGTTCTCCCTGTGTCCGCGTGGGTTTCCTCCGGGTACTCCGGTTTCCTCCCACAGTCCAAAAAGCACACGTTGGTAGGTGGATTGGCGACTCAAAGGTGTCCGTAGGTGTGAGTGTGTGAGTGAATGTGTGTGTGTGTCTGTGTTGCCCTGTGAAGGACTGGCGCCCCCTCCAGGGTGTATTCCCGCCTTGCGCCCAATGATTCCAGGTAGGCTATGGACCCACCGCGACACTGAATTGGATAAGCGCTTACAGATAATGAATGAATGAATGAACATTTCATATGACACCCAAGTTTAGAATTATACAAAACAAAACCCCACTATATTTCTAAATTGGTTCCCAGGGGCTTTAAGGTGGAATGGAAGAAAAAGAAGCAAATGTTGTAGTTTAATTTCCAGCTTCCAGCATTTAAGGTGGAACAGAAATTTCGAAAAACTCAACTTAGCACTTTGAAATAACTACATCATTTTTTTACAAACTGGTGTGTTTGGGCAGGTTTAAATAAGTACTAGAAAGTATAAAAACATCAGTACATGTTCACTTTTGAGCTTCAAAAGTTTGGTTCACTCTGGCACTGCGAGGGTTTTCAAGGCGTGGAACTCAGATGCGCAGTGCACACCACCTCTAAATATATTCCCACGACTATGTACGTAGATTATTATTTATTAACAATACAATCTCATGTTGTAGCGTCTTTACCTGTCCAATCTTAGCGTGGACAAGTAGGCCATTATGTTGGATGACTTTACATATAATGTAACAGTATTAGCTAGAATGAATTATTATTAATTAATTACTATGCTCATTGACCCACTGTAGGTTCTTGGCTCCAAAATTGAATCTGACCCACAAGTAATAATTCCGTTCAAGAAAGGTTCACACACAAACAAATAACCATGGACTGGTTTTATCATACAACTGGTTTATTTAATGTAATATCAAATAATTAATGAATGATTATACATTCATATAATGAATTGGGCTACAGCAATACATAAGGAAGCAGGGAGATTAAAATACGAGTGAATTTGATATGAAATTCCAACAAAATTTCTGTTGGAATTTCTGGGCTTTCTTAGCTGAGCTTCCTGACTGGATGCAAATTCACCCTTGGGTGAATCTAAATTTCTCCTTCATTCAACCCCTTTTCTTTTCTCTCTACATTTTTTTTCTCTGTTCTGGGTTTGTTCTGCCTGAACCCTGCTTGAATAGCCTAAGTCTGTTTTAAGAAAGAGCCATAAGAGATATTGGAAGAGAGCAGAGTCTGTTAGAGACACTGGAAGAGATTTTTGCCCCACTGGTTTTAAACCAGGTTTCAGGAAACCTGCTTTGGAGGCCTGATTGGTCCTCAGGGATTGAGGATTGGAGAATCTCTTGCCTCTGATTGGATGCTTGTTTAGACTAGAACCTCACTGGGTAGTGACATCACCTTTTGAGACCTTGGGTCATAAACAGGGCCAGGAGTGGCCTTTACTGTGGTTTATGACACTCTCTGGGTGCTATCTCAGATTCCAATATGAGCTGGATGAATTGGAAATGTCTCTGAGAGACCAGTCGAAAGTCTAAGTATTAAAATCCCAAAAAGTCCAATTACTTATTAGAAATTAATAGAACATATTCATCTACCACTACACAGGTTTACCTCACTGCTGTCCCTGTGGTTTTCGTGGAGTGTTTTTTTTTTCCTCTTTTCATTTCCTGAAGGATAGTTTCTCTTCATCTTCTGATTATATACAATATATATATATATACTCTCCCAAACTTGAGATGAGGGGTCCTTAATTAATCTGTGGGGCCATACACAACGTGCGTAGAAAGCGTATTGGACGGACCGGTTCTGCCTGCACAAACACCTTCACGAATGCCAGGGTGGATCTATGCAAATTTCCTGAGTGCCATTCAAATGGCTCGTAGACGCACATGATTTCTGACACCAAAATCTTTCAATTGACTCACAGAAAACAGATGGATGTTGTTGCTTTTTTCTTTGCACTTGGAGTGTTTATAGGGGCAGTAGAGACCCAAGTGGACACACAAAAGCACTCAAAAAGTGGGTTCTGCATTATATGTCCCCAAACCAGATAGAACAGCGCTTCCCCATAATTGAAGATGTTGCGTTTAAATAATAATAATAAAAGAAACTAATATGACTGCCAGTGCCATTTCCATGGCAACTCAAATAATATGGCATCAGTAGAAAACAAAAACAAAACAAAACAATAAAGTTGGGCTTAATTGATTGGTTTTGTGGCACACCTGTTGTCTCACAAGCTAAATTCATAAAGATAAAGTCTAACAGAAGAAAACTGGGAATTGAAATAAATAAATAACTCAAAGACAAAACCCTGGGTCATTCTCTCTGTGGTACGTCTGAACAATTTCTTTAAACATACAAACAATGGTTAGAAGGAAAGTATAAAGATGAGTGAATAATGGCTTTAAGGGCATTGACCACAGGGACGACCGATAATGCAGTTCCAAATTATTGTTGTATTTTCAAAATACATTTCAAATGTGTAACAAGCAGTAATACACATTTGATATTTAACACTGGTATTCGGGTACCTATTTTAACAAACATCCTACATAATTTAAATAAATACACACACAGCTACCATGGATTAATTTTAATACTATTCGGATATTCCATATACAAAACCTTAGAGTTTAACCTTAGAGGGATTTTGAGAGATTGAGTATTGTTCATGTTATGCTGTAGAATTAAAACAGTAACTGTTCCCTCTTACTACAATGTCTCATCTAATAATGCATGTAAAAAAT
This sequence comes from Hoplias malabaricus, assembly GCF_029633855.1. NCBI lineage: Eukaryota > Metazoa > Chordata > Actinopteri > Characiformes > Erythrinidae > Hoplias > Hoplias malabaricus. The sequence continues at coordinate 5,714,590 of NC_089816.1, forward strand.
ATATCTCACTGAAAAATAAACTGGAATATCATGGCTTCAACTTGTAAAAATACTGCTACATAAGATCTGATGAATGGCTTGCAAAAGACTTGAGTGACTCACCATGCATTTATAGTGGGCGGCAACCTTTTTTCCATTGTCAGAATGAAGCACACCACGGGTCTCATTCTCCTCATCACCAGCATGGCAGAAGCCACATCGAAGACCTGACTCACCAGGGCTTCCCCTCAGTGGTGACCGGTCCCGCTACACCCGAATGTAAAATGAACAATCAAGCAATATGTATTTATTAAATTATATTAAACACCCTTTCAATCTGATATCTAGCCTAGTTTATAGTTAGAAGGTGATGATTAGTAAAGTCTTACATTTGAGGAGCTCTCCATTTCATCCAGGCCTTGAGAAGAGGTTGAGCGAGTGTCATCTGACTGGCCACGAGGTACGCCTCTGATACGGCTTTTCTCAAACCTCCCTCTCCCTCGGCTCCGTGGAGGGGATGAATCTGAATCGTTGGCTGCAACTCCTTGTTCCTCTAAAAGAATGCACCTTTAGAATGTTTATCTAATGCAAAATTAATTATCTTAGTGTTTCATAATTACTATTACTCTACAGATAAAAACATTAAACCCTCATTACCATCACTGGCATCGTCTGAGGCGCCTCGATGCTTGCGACAGTAAACACTGCAATTTAAAAATACAGATGAAGTTCATGTACATCACGTTCTTTAACTTGTTTGAACTAATAAAGCCATTAACAATTTGCACAGACAAATACTATTATTATTAATGAAATAATATATCATTCATATGTAATTTCGCCTACAGGTATATGCCCTGTGAGGGGTTCTCCTTGGTCTGGGCCTTGTCCCACAGAGCACAGTAGTAGTGATACGTCCGCCGGCACGTTTTAACATCACAGCCTATAGTAGCCCCAGGTCGATGGCAAGATGAGCACATCTGTACATCAGAATAGCATATGGAAAGACTGTTTAAACATGTTGTTACTCGTTTTACCAAGAAATATACTCAATTTCAATATTTAGCAAACCCTAGCCTTAGTACAGTGGAAACTCTACTAACGAACTTTCCAAGATACGAACCGGGCATTTGAATATTTTTTGCCTCCAACAACGAACCATGACTCCAGAAACGAACCCGAGCCGGCGGCTGGAAATGGCCACTGACCCCAAGAGGCGAGTCTCCCAGCGCCCAGACTTGAGTGAGCTTTTAAGATTAGCACATTGTAGCTTTAGCAATTTAGCATTAGTGTAAATAGCAGACATCGAAATTCGTGCTAAGTTAAGCCGTATCTACGCTTCGTCTCCCCACATTCACCGCCTACTCTCCATTATTCCACCCACCCCCCACCTCCCGTCATAAAGCCAGTGCCTGTGTTACTCCTCCAGCCAGTCGTCACGTCTTCAAGGTAGCGATGTGTAACCACTTCAAACTTTATTTGTTCTTTTTTATTACCGTTACCACTGTATTTCTTTTCTTTTTAGTAACGTTACATGTATTTTTTTTTACTAATTTGAGAGTGTTGTAAACATATATCAGTGCAAAAAGGGTGACTTTCGGGGTGGGGGCTGGAACGCATTAATTGCTTTTCCATTATTTTAAATGGGGAAAATTGACTCCAGTAACAAACTTTTCCACTTACGAACCGGGTCACGGAACGGATCAAGTTCGTAAGTAGAGGTTCCACTGTATCTCTACAAACAGATCACAGTAACAGTTGCTTGACACTTACCAATTTGTTTCCTCTTTTAATCTCCTTCTTTACATCCTCAACTGAAAATCCCCCAATATTTTCACTGTCTGAGTGAGATGTCACCAAGGCAGAGGAGAAAAGCTGCAAAATTAACAACACAATTTCATATAAACAAGAAAACGGAACAATTAAAGAATAAAATAGTGAGATATTATGCAAAGACTTGGCAGCTCTGTGTATTTTATAGACTGAACTACTTCACATTCTTGGGTCAGGATCTTTGTATCAACTTTTACGAACAACCACTTTATAAACCTGTAACTAACATTTAACAACATTTCTGAAAGAGGGCTTTTTTCTGTCCCATTGAACACATCTGATTGCAACTAGGCCAGCAGATGGTCCACTCACCATGCATTTGTGGTGGGCTGCCACCCTCTGGTTGTCTGATACTAGGAGCTGGCCGCACTCCTTGTCTCGATTTGTTCTACAGAAGGCACATTTTCGCGCTGAAGCTCCTTTCTTCTGCCCTGACATGGCAAACTTCTTCCACACACTTCTGGACTGCTCTGACAAGAGAGATTGATGCTGCCAGCGAAAAACTACAGACAATTGATAAGGGGATTATGATCTTATATTTGAATCCGATTAATGTTGAAATGTCTGAACACAATGTGTATAACGCCTGTAAAAACCTGAAAGACACATATATATTTGTGTAAACCAGTTATGTGAAGTTGAAAGACATGGTTTATGATTATCTCTGAACAATTATATTGTCACCTCTTTTAAAAAATGTGTGGCACCAAAATAACAGTAACAACAAGTGAATAAAACCTTTTTAAGTGCAAACTCCTGTTATACACACCACATAGGCTAAAGCCCTTTAAAGTATAGCTACTTGTATTGATTCTTGAGTTGAAGAGAGCTTACTACAGTATACACCCAACAATACTGGGTTTCCTATGCACTTTATTTGTGGGTCACTTTAATTTTATTTTGCAACATAGTAAAATTATTGAACTTTAGAGAAAGACAGAAAAAAGACCAACATAAAAGCAGAGGTATGACCAAAACATGATCTTTAAACATAATAGCACTTAACATATGTAATGCACGTATCCGAGTGTGTGTAAAGTATACAGTTATATGTCAGAAAATGTGTACATTAGCTTTGAAAAGATTTTTCACAAAATTCACAAAGAAGTACACAGGCCTGTTAGGGTTGCGTGTGTTTACAGTGAACTGATTGTGCTTGTAGTAGGAAGACTGTTTATTACATTTAAATCTTAAAGATACTTTCTCAGAATGTAATAAAGACATAACAAAACAAGGATGTGTGACGGACGAAGATGATGGAGGAAAACCGCGGCTAAACAATAGGCCCCACTTAAGAGTAATACGCGGTATGTATTAAAGTTGCCTTAAAGTACAGCCATTTAAACTCAGTGTTCTATAAAAGTGGATTCTAAGAGCAATTTATCGATGTGAATCATGGACAAGGCTTTATTAAACTCGCTAGGGGGAAAACGCGCGAAAGTGAAACCGGAGTATTTTGCCTTAACGCGCACAGGGCGTAAATGATTAAAACAAACGTTGCCCTTTTCCGAGCTAGACAAATATAAACTACGGTTTTTTAAACGAAAGAACAGAAACAGAAGAGGAGAGAGTGGCGTAGCTAACGTCGCTTAGTTTAAAACTCAGAGCCTGAGAGCCAGCGCCATCCTCGCTAGCAGTGAAATGAGAGGAATGAAAATGTAGTTTAGTGAAGGTAAATCTGAAGGAAAGTCTTTTTCTTCCTACTTTTTTTTTTCTCTCTGAGCATCTATTTGATGTTTAACGATATTACTGTTCCCCTGACGGGTTTTTCTCGCACTGGTTTTGGTTGCTAACAGGCCTTAGCTCTTAAATGCTACGGAGCGGCGACAGCAACATAAATATAGCAACGAAACCCAACGTGCAGCGCTGGGCACGAAGTAAACACCGAGAACTGGAGCTGAAAAAGTCTGAATGAAAGTAAACCACAGAGCATTTGGCATGTGCTTTCACTTAATATGGGCGGAAACATGGGCCTTAAACCTTTTAAAAATATGTGTTCTACTCTCTCGAAATTAAATACTTTCACTTTCCTGGGTTTTGTAGCCTGGATAATTTCAATATTTAAAACAAACGTCCCGAAATCGTAAAAAGTGGGAACCCCAGATCTCTCAGACATCGTTATAGGCCCGTATTGAGAACATGAGCATTAACCATTCTTCAAAGCTTTCCTCTAAACTTACTGACTTTAACGGTACGAGTCTTTAGATTATGAATCAAATCTATCATATTCTACATTCTCCACGCGTACGATTATTTGACCTGCTGTGTATAAGTGTAACCCATTCACATCAACCCACATCCACACAACATAGGGACTCGCTATTTAAACACCACCCAATACACCACGACTCAAGAATCTAGCGTTAATTTCAGCTGTTAAAATGTGACGTCGGGAGTCCTTACCACTGCTGTGTGTGAGATAACCACGCTTCCCTGCTGAACAGGGGAGCAGCGGTGGGGTGGTAAAGTGTGCCCTTCCTCCTACTGAACACTGAACGGCTGCGGATTGTGTCTGGCCATTGCGGAGCATTCAAGTTACGTTGCATAGGCTTGGCTTACTGCAAAAAGCACGTTTGGTCGCCACTCATACGCTCGCCACGCCCCTTCAGGCCAAAGCGGGCGCTTCTCATTCCGCTCCTTACGGTCCCTTCCCTCGGTCGAGTGTCCAAGTCCACTTCAACCTTCCGTTAGATTTTAACGTAAGTTTCAGAAGACTGCTTTTGTTTCATGCTATATAGTGTCTTTTGATTTGAGAAACAGTGTTTAGAGAAGTGTTTTGCATGTGAAGAAATTAGCTAGAGGGTGTGTTTGTGTCTATTTTTTTTTTTACATATTATTAGATGTAAATGTGTGGTAATACTGTATATAACTGCAGTATAGTACTCCATGATAATTTGGGGAGAATCACCTAATTGAACTGGTTTGTAACTCATTTAATCCCTCACTCACTCACGTTTAACAAAATGCTTCAAAAGGGCTGCTATTCAGTGCTTTGCCTCAATTACACCATGTGTGCCGTTCTGGAGAGCCACAATCCACCACAACTGGATAGTTCACCTACAAAACACACCCTCTAAAGACTAGTATGAAATGAACCAGATATATTATACAATATTTGCTTCTATACATTCTATATTCATTTATAGTAATCTACAGTATTTTGTATCACCCCATAGTAATTTACCTTAAGATTATCTTATAATAGATTACAGTAATATTGTAGTATAAAAGTTTAGTCTTAATTATAAAATTAAATGATGAAAAAGAAACGTTTACTTATTAGTTAATCACACTGCAGTTACATGGTAGTTACACTACTTTACATGGGTAAATATTCACGTGTATGCTTTTTTTAAATTGTTGTTTGCAAATAAGTATGGTTTAATAATTCCTAGTAATCATATTAGTAAATAAATGGAATTCAGACTGTGGGGCTGTGTTTCTATACAAAGGAATGAACAGAATGGATGAATATAGTGTTACTGAGGATTGTGGGTAATCAGTGTAAGAGGGTCCAATTATCAGGTAAATTTGCTATTACATTTATACATGGGTATAATGCAATCAAATCAATACATTAAAAGTATATATATATATATATATACAGTTTTTTTTCCGGGGAAGGGTCAGACCTTCATCTACATGTGATTAGAGTGACGCATAAAACTAATTCACATGATAACAGTGCATGTCAAAAAACAATATATATTAATAAATGTGTAAAACTGTGATGTTTTGAAAGCAATACTCATCTGTATGTTTATAACAGCACTATTGATAAATCATTTTGTTTCTTGCTATTTTGAGTTCACAGGGTTTACACAGAATTTTTAATAATCAGATTTACGTGTTACATTAATTTAATTAAGAATTTTTTAATGAGTGATGCTCTTTAAGCTCTTAAATCTTAACTCAAATATCATGTTATTGTATGAAATTAAGTTCCCTGTTAATATGATCTTGTCTAAAACTGAAATTTAAAAGAGAAGCGACTACTACAGAGAATGTCATGGAAAACTGATTTACATTAAATCACTTGTTTTGCTTGTTTATGTCCTGTATTTGTGTTTTGGACATATTTCTGTCTGGTTTACAAGTAATATATTCAATAGATTTCCCAATTTAAAGAATATATAAATCACATATCGCATGTGCATGGAAATAATATAAAAATATTTTGCATGGACAGCTCAAATTGGTTTAAATATTTAAGTTTTACAGATAATTTTTCAGTAAGTGTTATGTTTCATACGTTTTTAATAAGTTAAAAAAATATTTGCATCCACTCCATGCTGGAATGGAGGGAAGGGATGATAAGTGGAATGAGACATACCCAAAAGAAACTAGTGAAAAAAAAAAAAAAACTATAGTGGAAAAATTTCCCATGCTTACCTGTATGCACTTCCCAATATATCTCACTGGCTCTGATCACTGAGAAAGAGATTTTCCAATACCTAACATCTTACATATACATTATACTATACTTAACTTATACGTAACCCTGCAGGTTTGAACTAATTCAGCCCATAGATTATGTTTGAAAAATGCTCCAATAATTGAGGGGCAGTATATACAGAAAAAACTATCCTAAGCAATGCACAATCATCTGAAGCTTGTCATGTTTATGGGTACAGCACTGGTGGGCATCATCCAAGGCTGTTACACTTCACTGATGTGCGCAATATTTCATCGTACTTGGACACATCACCTGCACCTATTAGCTGATTTGAACCAGAGGAGAGCTGCAGAGGTGTAATTGACAACAATTAAAAGGTTATTTTAACAGTTTGGAAAAATACGTTAAAGTTTAAGCTGAACTGGTATATTTTATTATTACATATACAATTATAAAGACAATACATTTAGTCTGTTCAATTAAAAAATAAATAAAAATAGGCCTTAGGGTGTAATAACAATTTAAAGATTTTTTATGGACTGTTTCAATTAGGCCCCAGTGGGCCACAATGGCAGTTTCAACATACAAAAAGGTCCTTAAACTTAAAACAGGGACAATCAAATTTATTTAATAAATAATGTGTTGGAGTTTCTATTTTATAGCTGATTTACTTGGAGGGTGGATATTTATTTTTTTTGTTTTAAATAAATAAATAAATATACACGGTCTCTGCGTTGGTCTGTGTTCACAGTGCGTATAGACATTCGATAACTCTGGTCATTGCTGTTGCTTTTGCATGTGTTCAATTATTTATTTAGAGCGGGCGTGGTCTTCTTCGTGCGGGTCGCTCCCATTGGTCTGCTGTGATGTCACTGACGACCTGAGGGCGGCCTCCTAAGCACACCCCAACTTCCCTGATATAGTTAACGCTAGTTGTTCTTCAGGGAAGGACTGTTTTTAGAGAGGAGGAGGCGGTAAAAAGGTTAATAACGGACACTTAAGTCATTTTTAGAACAACTTATACGTTTTTGAAGGTGGTTAACATGTGTATGTGCGTCTAAACAGAGTTTTGCCGAGTTTTGGCTGCTAATACATATTCGACTGAGTCGACGTCTGCTTACAGTGAATGCGGTGAGTAACTTCAGTGTCTCTCTCTCTCTCTCTCTCTCTCTAACGTGGCTCCAGCTTGTGCAGCTACCATATTCATAAATGTCATTATCTTCATTTTTCTCTTAAATAACCCATTTCAGTCCAACTCGACATTTACATCAGTTCGCCAATATGTTGTGGTTGGTTTTGTGTTTAAACCCCAGTATTAGCTTAACCTAACCTGTCATTTAAAAAGTTGGGATGGTGCTTGTTTGTGGTCAGCATTGTCCATGACATTAGAAAGAGAAAAGAACAATATAACTGACACATTAAGTAGATGTTGTGTGTTTTAACATCTTGAATGTATTCGCAACAAAAGCTGAAGTCAGCTTCCTATTCGCCCGCTTCTTCTTCGAGTGATCCGTTCCACCTTAAACGGGCAGGATGTAACTGTCCGTTTAAGGCGGAACGATATTTCGAATAAGAAGCCCACACTTGTCTCACTGATGTGGTCTTTTTATTTTTAGCCGCTAATCATGGTTTCCTTCTGAGCAGAGAGCCAAAAAACGACTTGCCCCAACATTAAAATTAGTTTGACATTAGTTAGCGGTTTAGCTAACCAGAGCTCGACCTTTTCAACTTAAATTGCGACGAAAACTGTGTTTTTAAGTTGTGTTAAGCGAGTTTACTAGCACCTCAAACGCAAACCTGGTGCCGTGTAACATCTATCGTTTCCTTAGAAGTGCAGGTCGATGCTTCCTGTCTTTTGTCGGTCACTTTGACTTTGACTGGGTGGTGGCAAATCGATATCATCACCGTCAGCCATCATTCCATTTCCCGAACCGCTCAGTTGGTGGATTACTCCCTTTTAACTTACTGCCAACATAACTTCAATTTATCTCTTTTCATCTGGAATGTCATGAATGTTTTTGTACCTTTTTTAAAATCTAAAATCTATTTTAGTTCCACAGCAGTAATCTGACATTCCTTTATTGGGAGGTATTTAGTGGGTACAGTGTGAAAATGCCTAAACTATTATTTATACTAATCAGGAGCCGAGGAGCTTAAAATTAAACTCTAAAAGTAGAGGCAGCCTTGGCGTCTGCATGAGTAACGGAGGCCTTTAGTGAATGTCTGTGCTGAATCTGTCCCATCATGTAGCCATGTGCATATTGGATTAGAGATGCCACAGATGTGAAGCTGCTAGTGTGGAGTGGAGGTGTGGCATGGAACAGATGCCAGGAATGGTGGGCAGATAACTGGCCTTAAGTTGGGGGCTTTAATGAAAGAAGCGCTTCTGCAAAACCTCCTGAATTCAAGGAACTAGTAGAAAATCCAGCAGCCAGTTTGGGGATGGTTAAACTGGGCTTCTATGATCAAATTGGTTTTAGTAAGGAAGTTTGAGGTTTTTGCTGAAACATCCTGTGTTGTATAAAATGCCACATGATGGAGTAAAAACATTGATTCAGAGATCAAATCAAGTCCAGCTCAAGTCTTTCATCAGTGATCTGTAGACACTGTTGGCTGGATATTTTTGGTTGGTGAACTATTCTCAGTCCAGCAGTAATACTGAAATATTTAAAAACTCCAGCAGCATTGTGGTCTGATCTTGTTGTTCCAGGGCAACTCAACTTGGTGGGGCTAATAAACTATCTAGAGTAACAGATGGCCCACGCTCTAATTGTAAAATCTTTGAAGCAGATAATATGTCTAATGAAAGAGGGTAATTTTAATGTTTAGGCTGAAGTATATATTTAAATGGAAATTTCTGCATAAGCAGTTATAGATTATAATGATTTTAAACATTGTATTCTGTGTAGTGGTGAAATACTATTAGCTTTAATACTGTATCTAAGTCACTGATTTTAATATGTGAATAATATATTCTAATGTCATTGTGATTCTTTGGTAAATGGCAACAAAACATAAAACCTAGTAGAACCTCTTTGATAACTATCTATGATTTAAACTGTATGAACATGATTTTATTTAAATAAAGAGTTACTGGTAATGAGGTAATTGTTTTCATTTTTTGTTTCTTGTGAAAGACAAACTGCATTGCTCTCTTCGGAAGCATCTGTGGAAAAAAAATACTTTTTGTTTTGCAATCAAATAATATTTGTCACTTGTCATTGATTTTGAATGGCAAATCGCAGAAGCATTTGTTAGCACTCTGTCAGGTGGATATGAGGATTTAGAAAGAAATTGGTCAAAAGAATCAATGCACTGGTTTGAATTTTATAGAATAGACCATTTGTTTTTAAATTAATCGCAATATCCTCTATGTATTCATTGTTTGCACTATTTATTGATTCTTCTCTTTGAATATATGCCATATATATAAATATGAAAAGTAAAAAAATATATTAGGTCTATACTTTAGAGAAATAATGTTTAATGCTCATGTTTTTATTTATTTTTATTTTTTTTTCTCTTATCAAAAGGTCAAAGGTTCCTTGTTCCATTTAAAACACACACTGTAAATCACCATGCCATTCCCCTTTGGGAAATCTCAGAAGAACCCAGCAGAGATTGTGAAGAATCTTAAGGAGAATGTGGCAATTTTGGAGAAGCTGGAGGCATCAGACAACAAAAAATGTGAAAAGGTTAGCAGCAGAATTTGAAAAAGTTAATTGGATCTGTGAGCCTTTTAAATCTACTGTATTATAGATTTAATCACTGTACTCATTGTTCTTAAAAAAAAAAAAAAAGAAAGTGTTTAGTGTTTTTCTTTTTATTCTGTTGTGTCCTATTTAAATGTAATATTGGTACATGTTACAATTGCATAGAGTGTAAAAACTGATTGATTTCCCTAAAAGATTGCTGAGGAGGTCTCAAAGAACCTAGCTTCACTTAAAGAGGTTCTCTGTGGCACCGGTGACAAGGAACCTCATACTGAGGCAGTGGCCCAACTGGCACAGGAGCTTTACAACACCAACCTCTTCATCTCCCTCATAGCCAACCTGCAGAGGATCGACTTTGAGGTGAACATTGTTCAGGAATCATCCAGTTATTTAAAAAATAAATAAATAAAAATTAGATGATTAGGTGATTGCACCCCAAATGGCTTTGATGGATGGTTCAATTGCTTTGAGCATTTATATATATATATATATAACATGTAATATCATTGATTAAGTTGAAATGTCGTTGACTGTTTATCTTTGGTTGCATGTGCCTAAACAACTTTTTGCCTCTCAAACTGGATATAATTTGCTCTCCAAAGGGAAAGAAAGATGTTGTGCATCTGTTCAGTAACATAGTCCGCCGTCAGATTGGCTCCCGCACCCCCACCGTAGAGTACATTTCCTCCCACTCACAGATCCTCTTCATGCTGCTGAAAGGGTGAGTTTTCCAGGCTTCAGGGCACAGCCATAGATCAGCATTTTCCAAAAAGCATTGATTAGCTTTTCAGTTCAAGTTGACATTACTGATATGCTGTGATTGTTAGTCTATTGTAAAACTAGTGTCTCTAGTTACTCTCTTGTATTTGTGCTGGGCACGTGTTTAATTCAAACTGACAGAAAGAATTATATTTGATATTTAGGTTCTCTCTATCTCTACTTCTCTCTCTTATCCCATTTTCACATTGGGCAGTGCAGTATGGCCTCGTTCTGTTGCAAATCCAAACCCAGAATTATCCACAACCTGTAAGAGTACCTGTGTCCATTTCCAGTTGCATAACAAAACTGTGAAAATTGGATAGAATATTTGGAGCCATTTGGTCACAAGATTTCCCACATGACCTAATGTTATCAGAAAAACAAAATGGTTGACGCAGTGGAGGAGCTTTGAGATCTGATTTGGCCCATGTTTGTATTTAGCAATTGGTTTTATGTGAGACAGACAACCAACAATATATTTTTGTGACACTGTTTAATCTTTTTATTTCTCATACTGGACTCCAGATCTTCGTGGTTCTGCTCCTCATAGAGACCACATAGAGAAATTTTTGGATTGTTAAGTCCAGTTATGATTATATGATAATTATGTGTAACTAGTCATTGATTGCTCAGCCCACTTGGTACCTCAAACCAAAGGTTACAAAATTTAGCTGTATGGACTCTTGGTAGAGGGAAAACTGTTCCACTCACCATACTTTATACTACCAAATGGAAAAAAGACATTACATGTCTACATGTCATTGCTAGAACCGGAGTTGAAATCCTGGCGATGGAACTTTGACAATGGTCAAAGTTGGTGGAAAAGATAGATTATATATGGCTGTCATTTACTGTGATAATCTGCTGTGGACAAATGTTTTCTTTCATTTTTTAAAAATTATTTTAATGTTTTCCTTTTAATTGCAGCTATGAAACTCCAGAGGTAGCTTTGAACTGTGGTATGATGCTAAGGGAGTGTCTTCGACATGAACCTCTGGCTCGCACTGTTCTCTTCTCTGAAGAATTTTACTGCTTCTTCCGCTATGTGGAACTCTCCACCTTTGACATTGCCTCTGATGCCTTTGCTTCATTTAAGGTTAGTGACTAACTAGAGTGCTTGAAAAGCACTATAAATCTTAGGTAAAACATGTGAAGATGTGCAAGGGTGTAGGACAGATGCTCAGAGATGCTGTGGGAGGGTAAAAACTGTTGTCCATTTGTCCTAAAATAGTCCCTAGCATAGCCATGCATGAGGCTGTGAAAGAGCCAAGGCCAAGATCTCAGAGAAGATGTATAAAGAGGGGTGGGGCAGATGGATGCATGCATGGGTTCTTTTTTTACTCTCCTCTTCACTTTTATCTCCCTCTCTCACCCCTTGTTTTTTTTTCCTCTTCTTTCTTTCTCTCCCAAAGGTTTTCAAACACGCCTGCCATAAACACTCCCACACAAACGCAAAGATATAAAGCGTATAACAGCAAAACCCAAATGAAATGAAATGAAAATAAAATAATTTGATAAAAAGAATAAAATTATAATTAAATAAACAAAAAAAATAAGCCAGGTTAAAGCAAATGAAATAAGTCAAATAAAATTACTTAAAATCCAGTGAGGCACTATGTTTATATTTTTCAGGATCTTCTAACAAGACACAAGATTATGTGTGCAGATTTCTTGGAGACAAATTATGATAGAGTAAGTATAACTGGTTGTATTATTGTTTAAAATGCTAATATGTTAAATCAGTACATCAGGTTTTGAAGTCTATGGTTAAAAAATGAGATGTTTGATAAAGATTTTTATTATTTTTAGGTTTTTACAGACTATGAAAAGCTGCTGCATTCAGATAATTATGTCACCAAACGGCAGTCCCTGAAGGTAAGTTTATTTTCTCTTTTGTACACAGTGTCACATGTTGACTATGTTTTCTCAGAGCAGATATTTGGGCATACATGTACCTCAGAACTATGTTGAGACTTCAATTCAAACACTGACATGGACCCATATGATTTGATTGGGTGGTTGTGTTTATGATGCGTTAGTTAGTAATGAAACTTGTTTTATAAGCATGTTCTATGTTTGAAGCCATAACTTGTGTTGTGCAGAGGTAGGGGCTGGTACACAGCTCTACACAGTAAATAGTCCTATTCCACCAATGACTAGTGAGAAGGCGTGTCCAAACGTTTGACCAGTACCATACTTTTACTGCACTTTCCTGAAACCATGGGGAAAGTTAGAAAGGAGGGGGTGGGTTACTATCAGCTCAACTTTAGATCCCAGAGCAGCAATGACAAAGGCTTTATTTTCCCTATCAGTGAAGGTAAGTGAAGCATTACAATGACTTTGAATTTAACTTTGAAATTGAATTTAAATAATACTACCTTGTGTTCCTTTAGGTAACGTTTGAAAGAAAAACTATTAAAAATAGTCTAGATATATATGGAGATGTTAAATGGTTGTGTCCATATATTTGAGTGTTTTTGAAGGTTTCTGTTGTTTTCATATGAACTGTGGTTTTACATGCAGCTTTTAGGAGAACTTCTGCTGGATCGACACAACTTTACGGTTATGACCAAATACATCAGTCGAGCTGAGAACCTGAAACTGATGATGAACTTGTTGAGAGACAACAGTCGCAACATCCAGTTTGAAGCTTTTCATGTCTTTAAGGTGTGTGCCTGAGAGTGTCTCTACACATAAATTCTGTAAATGTGTCATGTAATTCTGCAGACCAGTAGAGCTTGTTACTCTTGTCTGCTTTTTGCCTCTCTTTGCCCCTATGACTTTCCGTACTTAACAGATGATTGCTCCCCTGTCCCAGTTATGACCTTGATATTTATTTATTTATTTATATTTTGTTTTGTTTTAAACCCAATTGGTGAGGAGTGGTCTCAAGGGACAGCTGAAATTCAAGAATTTAAATGGACTGTTTTCTGTGTGCTTGCAGGTGTTTGTGGCAAACCCAAATAAGACGCAGCCTGTTTTGGACATCCTCTTAAAGAACCAGTCCAAGCTGGTGGAGTTCCTGAGCCATTTCCAGACAGACCGCTCGGAGGATGAGCAGTTCTGCGATGAAAAGAACTATCTCATGAAGCAGATTCGTGACCTCAAGAGGCCCCAACCACCAGATGACGTGTAGAGGGAAGAGGATGAGAAGAAAGATTCAGGGCTTAAGAGTGAGAAATGGAACAAAAGGGAGTGACGAAGGAAAGATAGCCCTTGCTGATATCTCATTTCTTTGGATTTGAGCTTTGAAATGGGGAAAATATATATAGTCAAAAAGGTGCAAACTCACCTTTACTTGGGGACAAGGGTGATTTTTGCGATGAGGAAAAACTATTAGGGCCTGAGCACTGTTTATAACCCAAAGTCTTTTTTATTAGAAATACAGATGGCTTATTTTGAGCCTTCTCATCTTTTGAGACCATTCTGTCTGCAACCCATGAGTACCTGTGACTATTTTTCATTTAAATTCAGTTAGATTTTTTTTTCCCTGGTGTGAATGTGGCATACAATATTCATTAGAGAACTTACTCAAAACATTATTCAGTAAATTTCAAACGTTTTTCTCTTTAATGATGCAAAATATTTGGATATAGAAAATGCCTCTGGTGCACATTTGCATGTACCTCAGGGTCTTTGGTGGGGCCTTAATAACCAGTCCTGTCTTAGAGATTGATAGCTAAACTTTGGAAAGCAACAGTGCAGAAAAATGTAATACCTTTTACCTTTTTTTTTTTAAAATATATATATATTTTCAAGCCCATACTTTCCAAAAGGTAACTGGGTGTGTTTTTATATTTCGTATGTCAAAATCTTACATTTCAAAACTATTTAAAAAAATAATAAAATGTAACTGGGACTCTCTAGCTAAACGGCCGCACAGCCTAGAACTAAAAGGCTTTATCTGAAAGAACAGTTTTACTGTCTTATTTCTGATGCTGCACTCTTTTACAATCTGTCTTGTTGCATTATTTAAAAATCTTGACTTGTTTGTTCTGGATACTCTCGTTGTATTTATAGTATTCTAATTTTGCTTTGGTTAGCACAATTTGAACTAACCGGGGAGGCTCTTTAAAACATGTTTTAAGAAGTTTCTTCTGTTTATTAGCTCTGCAACTAATAATGTGTTAATATACTTAACTGATTTCTAAGTACATGGTACGCACGGAAAATGAACCTCCACCCACACACTGTAATGTAAGAATGATAAGCGCAGGTCCAAATGCAGAACAGGATCCTACTGAAACAAGAACACACAATTAGGCAGATTACCTTACGGTGAATTTATTTTATGGACTTTGTTTGCACAAATTCTTCTCTTATATACCTCATAGGCTCAGAGTTGCTTAAGTGTGTTTGTTTTTTGTTTTTTTTTATGTTACTATGGCTATAGGGCAGTAGTCTGAATTATGTAAGCAAACATGAAGCTTAACAGGAAAATTGTCTTCGGCTGTTGACTGGGATCTGCAAGTCTAAATTTGAACTATTATGTTTAGTCATGTGTTATGTCGAATGCCATCTGAATGGGACTTCTCTGTATTTGTGTGAATGTGCCACAGCTATGCTTGTAAGGATTTTGGTGAGAGATTGGAAATGCAATTGTATCACGTTGTGTAGGGCTGAGGGCAGATATGAATTGTAAGTAGAATACAGTTGGATGTTATGCTAGTTTTGAATAAGTGCTAACTTCATGAAGAAGTGATTAATTTAAAAGTTAAGCCTTCCTTAAAGTCAAAATGAGTGAATGTGAACATCTTGTCATCTTTATTTGTGGCCTGAAAGTTGGCGGACATTAGTATACCAAAAAGGCCTGAATGGTAGCTGTTAAACATTGTTTATTTCAAGAGCCATGGTGGAAAGATGGAATTAAACAAATGTTTCTTTATTCTCGGTGGGATGCAAATGTCTAAACCCAGTACTTGACTGTTTGAATAAATATTAAGTTGCTGTAGACAAAAGATAAATTGGACAACAAACCTTAAACTATTAGTTATGGGCTTCCATTCAGGGTTTGGCAAGTTTTTTTTTCCACTGTTACCTTTTCTCCATGTCCCTGTATGTTTTCTGTTACATTTTCCACCATGGGAGAGGATTGTATATGTACATAAAAAATTTATTTTAAGAAATAAAACTGTGGATGCTTATTGGAAATTAATGGCTGATTAGTTGATCAGTTTTTATTTTAAAAATGTCTTAAACATCTGATAAATGTAATAAAAAAAATGTAATTGTTTAATCTGATTTAAATGTTGATTCAGAGAACATTCCACTGAAGTTTAAAGAAATGCTCAAAAAATGGCTGCAGGTACACAAACATTACTCTGTATGTCAGGTTTTTCCTAAAAAGTTGGATTAAGTCTGGATACAGCTATAGACAGAGTTCACTCCCAGTCTCACAGCACCAAAACACATTCACTGTTTACACTAAGTTCTCAAAGGGCTGACTAGTTCTGCAAATGAAGAGGGAAAACACAAAGTTGAGCATCATCAAATTTAACGTGGAAATAATTTCAGAAATATTTCAGCCAGCTCAGTAGAAGCCCAAAGTCACGTCTGTCCGATTAAAATAACAGGAGCCGAAAACAACATAACACATTTGATATGAAAGGTTTTAATAAAAATGTACAGGTGTAAAACGAGCCTCTGACATGAACTAAAAACTCAGGAGCAGAAAAGACAAGCACTCTCTTAAACCTATATTAGCTTTGTGACTATTGGATTATGATTAAAAAATGAGAGCCTACAGATATAACCAGACGAGAAAGCATCAGGAGTAACAAAATCAGTTGGTTTTGCCAAAAAATGTGGCATAGAAAAAATCTTTGTTATGTTTGTCAATATCTATATGACCCCCAAGATACATTTTGCAGTTATGAGGCTGGCAATGAAAAGCACTTTTTGGCAAGATGTTATTGTCCTGCTGAGGGTCTTTGGTTGTTGAAGTGGCGGCGCAGGAGTTCCAAGGCTGTGAGACTCCTTCTGTGGCTCACTTTCTCTGCTCTCAATTCAGCCCGAGCTTCTTCCAGCTCCTTCTGGAGCTTCACTGTAGCTGCCTGGTTCTCATACAAAGCCTCCTCCACTAGCCTCGCTCTTTCCATTTTCTGACGCTCCTTTATACTCCCCAATTCCGAGGCCAAAGCTAAGCACTCCTGTTTAAACTGTTGATATCCCTCTCTGGTTCTTCTCAGCTCTGCTCTTAACTCATCAGTCTCTTGAGCCTTTTCCAGACTTTGTTGGAACAGCTTCTGAATGCGTGTGTTCTTTTGGTGGACCTCTATCTTTAGAGCCCTAATCCCCAGGGCACTGCGTGATGCCGCTTTTCTGGAGCCATCCAAATGATTCTCAAGCTCCTCCAGAAGATCCTGGAGTCTTTTTCTCTCCTCTTGTTCTCGCTCAAGTCTCTCCTCTGTGCTCCTGAGGCTTTCCTTCAATCTCCACCTGTCCCTCTCTGCTTCATTTAAAGCTGCCCGTAGTATGGAGATGTCCTTATCATTCCAAATGCATTTCTCCTCCCTTTCAGTCTTTCCACTCTGTACCCAGTCTGGACCACATGAACCTTTATTCTCTACACCTCTGTGCTGGTCGTCTCTGCTGATGGGCTGGGCCAAGTTGCTCCACCGTATTGTCTCCTCTTTCTTCTGTATTCGTTTTAAGACGTTTATATAAGTCTGCCTCTTTGAATCAGGCCTCTCGGAATGCAAAAACCTGTTTGTATTGAACATTGGCTCCTCAGTTCTTTCCGATTTGCCTTCAAGCAGGTCTGGAAAAGTGAAGTGGGGAGGAAATAACTTTTCTACCCAGTGATGTTCCATTCTTTCATACTGTTTCTCGCCGTTTGACACCTCCATGCACTTGGGAACACCACAAAACAAGCGAAAACACAAAAGAAGTACACAAAATAGACGAAAAACAGTACCCGTTTTGCTAGGACTCCTACAAAACACTCTAAGGAGGAAGTATCCGTGTTTTTGTTTCCATTAGCAATGTGTAACTATGGGTTGCTAGTCATT
The DNA here is from genome assembly GCF_029633855.1 of Hoplias malabaricus. Taxonomy (NCBI): domain Eukaryota; kingdom Metazoa; phylum Chordata; class Actinopteri; order Characiformes; family Erythrinidae; genus Hoplias; species Hoplias malabaricus. Next base: position 5,732,280 of record NC_089816.1, read on the forward strand.
GAAAACGCAGGATAATCAGTGGTATTTTAGCGAAGGGTTTTAGACAAATATAAAAAATTAACATGAATTTTTAAGAAGCAATGACGCTTAATTCGTAACAGTGAAAATGTTGTGTTGTGAATCCGTGTGGAAAACAAAACCCTAAAGTAACGAGTTCCCTCTAGTGGCGAAGCTGCTAAAGACATCTACATTAACAGCATAAAATCAATTAACAAAAATATCCTTCTTTTTGCCTCACTTAAACACATTTTTTGTAATGAGTTTACTCCCTGCACCTGTACTGTCGCACAACAACAACAAAAAAAGGTGTATATCAAAGAAAGTACCTCATGCTCCAATGGATCTAAAACCAGGTCACAAAATAGCTTCTACAACTATAATAGTGTATTATTTTTTAAATAATTCTGTTATTGTTGGGCCATGCACTACATGACTCACTTTAGCTAGTGTCTTGTTTGATTAGAGGTTAGATTATGATCTTTAGGAAGCGAGGAAAGATTATGGGCAAGGCCGTAGGGCGGAGCTTGTGCAGTTTGAGATGTGCCCACTTTTCTCGTCGACGATAAAACCGCCCTCTCCTGTCTATATTGGGTAAAACCCAACCGATTTTTTCAGTTTTTTCCCCCAGATATGCAGTTGCTTCACAAAATATTTAAACATTTTTAACAAGATAATTTTCTTTTTCCTCAAATTATTGTTTTAAAGACTTGAAAGCCACTAGACCAAGTGCTCAATTTAAGTAAATAACTCAGTTCATAGTACATTACCTAAACGTCATTATTTTTAAACAATTCTTGAATTTGGGCTTAACTTCTTTGTGTTTTGGATAATGTAATTTTGTCAACCCGCATGACAATGCTGAATGACCAACCAGACCATAATTAGTTATATAAGTTTATTACTATAATCCAACATGCACATAACATACCGCAATCCCACCAAACAACACAAAACTGTCCATGGGGTGAAGTGAAGGCAAATAAGTTGCTTTCTGACCCTGGTCAGTGTCTGAATTTTTAGTATTTTAAAATAACTGCCAATAAATTTAAATAGTACCTTAACAAATCTGAATCTGAATTTGAATTATAATAGTTTTATTCTATCAATGGATTTTTTTTTCTTTAATAATCTAACATATTTAATCTAAAAGTTCATCTTTGCCCTTGCAGACTACCTGCATCCCACAATCTCCCAGCACAACGCACCTCATCCAGCGCATCAAGCAATATTCCATTGCTTTTTGATTTGGACCAGAGAACACAACAAATACAACAAAAAAACTTCTATCAATTTAGCACTGATATTAACTGCTATAACACTTATCCGCCATAAAATTAAAGTCACCTTATTTTCTACAATTAATGTAAGTTATATCAACCTCCTCTTGCCGTGCAGGAGTACTTTGTCATTCTATAGTTACAGACTGTAATTCATTATATTGATTTGAATATTTCTTTTCTTTCATTGTGTCTTCAATGGTCAGGACCCCGACAGGGCCACCACACTGCATTTTGTTAATATTTCATGAGGAATGGATCTATAGAAATGTTTCAAAAATGCCTAATAATATCTTGTTACTCTGTGCAGTTCAGAATGGCTTTTCTCAGAAGTTACATTTCTTTCAGAAATGAGGTTTTGTAATTATATAAAACCCTTTTAACAGATAAGATTCTGTGATTTGTTAATTCTCTTGAAACACTTCTGAAACTGGAAAAAAAAATCATTTGGGAACTGAACATAAAGGGGATATATTTGACCTTTTTTTCAGAGTAAACACATTTCCCTGGAGTCATAGTAATATTTCTGTGAGATCATTTTTTAAAATATTTTTCATAATTCATCCTCTTAAATGTTTTGCACATGGAATTTGTGTCCATTTTTGCCTGATACAAATACAAAGTGCCTGACAATTTGTATCTGCAGCTGAATGATTCTCCTCTTCATGGTGCACCATAAGAGATAGATATGGACTGTAGACAGGGCAGTAAAAAAAACATATACACTCTTATAGCATGGGCAGAACGTGGACAGGCATTGTCTTGCTGAAATAAACATGGTTTTCTGAGAAAAATTCATCACCTTGATAAATACACATCTCTCTAAAATTCCAGTATATGCCTCCACATTAATGACACCTTCTCATTTATTCAAGTCACCCATGTCATTGCCACTGGCACACCCTCAGATCTTGACAAATGTGGCTTGTTGAGTTTTCGCTGATAACACTATGATACTTTTCATCTTTGGCATGGAGAATTATCTGACCACAGCACACATTTCCACTTTTGTCTGGACTGTGTCAGATGAGCTTGGTTCCAGAGAACTCTGCAGTTTTCTACATAGAATTAAGGTATGGCATTTCCTTTCATAATACAGATTACTTTTGACGATGCAGCAGAGGATGTTTTAAGTGTAAACAATTTTCCAAAGTATTCCTGAGCACAACTGACCATATTTAATCACAGTATCATGATGGTTCTTTTTATATTATTATTTTCTGTAACAACATTACTGAAGGAACTGCATACATAGACATTTCCAAAACAGAGCTCAACACAGTAAATGACAACAAAAGCATGCGTAAGAACATTTTTCATATATATTCAGGCAGTGCAATCTGAGGGCTGGAAGGTCACACACATTCAGCAGTGGTGGCTGGGCTTGTTTTACATAGACTAAGATTCTCTAGATTACCAGAAATGTTTTTTTGTACTGTATATGAGAAAATGACTGTTCTCGTTGAAGTCTTGAATTGTCTTTATCTCGTGACATTTAGTACACAGTGGTGAGCCATGATACATCCTTGGAAAAAATATGCCTTTGATCTATCCTGCTTTTATGCATTTTATATTTACAAGCTTACTGTGGAATGTTTCAAAGTGATATATTTACATATTGTTCACTCTTATTTTTGGTGTTTTTGGAACCTACACAACTCGACTCTCTTGATATCTGGTCTCTGGAACCAGCTAATTTTTGTACTCCCTGCTCACTTACGGTTCCAACCGAGCTGAGTAGGTAGTATATTGTGTCATGTAAATCCTGCAGAGCACTAATTGGCCAGAGAGACCTGTCAATCACCATGAAATGCAGCACTCCATCACTTTCACATTTAGATTAATCTTACAACAGATTTGTGCATTTGTACATTCCTAACAATAAATCTGAGGTGTTTTTAAGAGGTCCTAATGCTCCTTGGATTAGTGGCCAAAGACCAACCTGTGAGAACTGGGATGCTGAGCTGTGTTCAGTCAATAAGACAAAAAGAACACGCAAATGCACAATGATGAAATAGCGCTTAACTTTACAGCTGGTGCTTGTTTCCAAAGCTTGCAGTTCCCGTTCAAGATGGGCTTTTACAGCATCACTGGCTCCATTTCTCTGGGAGCTGTGCAAGTGGAAAGAACAGCGAGCCAAGCAAAGCCATGTTTAGTCGAGTTGAGCTGATCCCATGCAGTGGAAAAGTACCATAAGACTCAATTATAACTTTTTTGGTGTCTGTGTCTGTGTAATTAAAACAATATATTTAACAAAAAATACTGTGTTTTTTTTAGTAACAAAATCTGTACTTTTATTTTTCAGTGAAAAATCAGGAAAAAAAATTTTGATTCACTAAATATCTTAAGAAGTTACAGTACTATAGTAGGAATTACACCATATTTACACTGATTAATTATTTATCATTGTATTTAACTCTCATAGATTAAGTAATTGATTTGGTTGGTTTTATTCTTAAATGAAGAAATAAAATCAAGGACATTTAAAATTACTCTGATAAATAAATATGACTTACACTTTCATATAAGGACACACTACACCGCTAACAAATAAATACACTTGGTTCTGTAATAAAACCATTGTTTTAAAAAAGAAGCCAAAATACATACTTAAATAATTGAAGTATACTATTACTGCGAAAAACAATAACTGAATGATAAGGTAAAAGTACATAAAAGAAAACAAAAAATATACAAATATCCTGAGAAATGTATCAGCTCAAACACATTCAGCATCTATCAGCACAACAATTTATACAGATCTGTATTTCCTCTTTCATCTTTTTTCTAAAATAAAATACTAACACTCCAAATTTGTGTGACCTAAACACAAAGCAGCACAGCAACAAAACAGAAAAAGTATTGGGAACTACTTTAAATACGAATGCCTAAGTAGAAATTGAGTAAAACGTAGATTACTTTACTTAGTAATATATTAGAGAAATATATGTGATTAGAACATAATCTGGCAAAAAAAATAAAAATAAACTCACTTAATACTCAAGTATGTAATTGAGTAATTTACAGGGTACATTTACATAAGAAGATGATCTCCCATTTAATTTGAAAATGTGAAAAAAAATCTTATTTTCTTATTTTATTCTTGTTAACTACACTTTAAACAATACAAAAGGAAACTTGACAACAACTTCAACAGGTTTGAGTCTGACTCATTCTTCTTATCTTTTGTACATTTTTATGGGTTTACTGCTGTCCCAGAGAGACTTAGTTTTAGCCCATGTACAACATTTTAGTTAATATCAATTGTGTTAAATTTTACTTCATATATAAATGTTACTTATTCAGAATCAGTCAGAAATTCACATTATGTTACACATAAAAGTGAATGGGCTTGGTGAATGTACATTCAAGAAAATGAATACCTAAAAACAAATGAAGTAAATGACAGAAATTAAAAGTAAAAAAACCCAGAAAATTACAAAATTTAAGTAAACAGACCCAAAAAGAAAATGGAAAATGTATTACTCAGGCTCTAAGCAGCATAAATGAGCTATTATTTATATTGTATTAGACAATATATTCAAAGGAAAATCATGGAAATTGCCCCAGTAAGCCAGAAAGCTTGCAACATAGTTTTCAAAAACAGGTAAAACAAGCTCACACTGAGATAAATGAGCTTGTGTTTATAGTGTGGAGGGTAATAGCAGCTTTACTGGGGAATGCTGAGGGAAACTCTTGTCTTTGATGCATGGCACAATGGTGCTATGGAGCTGTGGGGGTTGTGGGGGTAGGGTTTACTGGGGTTAGGGGTCATTTCAGTCTTTCTCGCTCTTTCTCTGGACACAGGATAAGACTTGATATACCCGACTGAAATCACACTTACACTACATGTTCTGAGCTAACTTTAACTAGATGTTCATTTTGCTATGCTTCCTAGCTTTTCCATCACAAGATATAATTCACGGACCTGTGGTGAATCTGTGAAAAAGTCTAAAATCTGCAGAACAATTGTTGCCATAAGGGAGTCTCCTCTCCCTCACCCCACCCCCAAAAGAAAAACAACAAAAGGATGCTCTTCAATTACATGCATGACATAACTTTTTGTTGTCTTTTCTGAACTGGCGACATGGGACCAACATGAAACATCTGCGCAGTAGCCCAAAGACCACTTTTAGGAGAACATGAGCATGAGGGTGCCTGGGTGGCTTACTTTCGTTTACCATGTTGCTCTCTCACACTCCCGCCCTTTTTTTTTTTTTTACTTTTCCAGAGGTAGGCTATATATATGTCCACATTCTTCGTTTATCAAGTGCTATGAAAAAAGCATTTAGAACCACAAGTTTTCTACTCTTCATTTTTGTTGTAACTTATTTTCACTTCTGTTTTACCTCTTTATCATTGAATAACATACAGTTTGTGGGGAAAAAAACTGTCAAATTTTTATTCTTTTTTGTACAAATTCTCAAGATTTTTAAACCCACTGTATTTTTCCTTTCTTCTTAAGTCTCTCTTTGTTGTTTATCAAAAATGTGTAAATACTTTTCAGTTGGTTTAAGGCCCTGGCAAATATTCTCGAGCTTCCTATGTATTGTATTCTTTCACTTTATTCTATTGTTCAGTGATGGCCCACTTCTCCAGCTCTGAAAGGACAATAACTCATTTTCTGAAGCTGTTATAAATCTAATTTAAAAACAAATGCGGTTATTTCTGTGGGGAAATTGATGCACAACAACCTGTTAATTGTTGTAAATTATCAGTACGTGTTTAAGTCCGTCAGAGGTGTTGTAATGTTTAGTGAATGGGGAATAAAAGCTGTGTGAATTTATGCTAATGTGGAGTAGTAGCGGATGTTGTTGTGAACTGAGGGGGTTGGTGGTGGACACAAACTCATCACATGACCCACACGTTCGCGCCTCTTTCGGAAACCTCCTGCAGCACTTTTCAAGGTAAAGCTCACATTTAACTTCAGTACAGACACATACGAAGATATCCCAGCAAGCCTTTGTAAGGAAACGAGCTTCTCTGGTTGTCTTCGATGTCTTATTAAAGCTCCGTGATCTCATCTTAAGGTCCCGCCGATAAACTTTTAGGGTGAGTGCCTGTGTTTTCGTTGGAGAGGCTTTTGTGTGGTAGAGCTCTACACGACGCGCTTTAACGTTAGTGTTAACGAAGGTCAATTCTTGTACTTTTCCCCTATTTCATTTTCTCTCTTTTAACTTTTAGTAGTACGTTCATGTACAATATCGATACGTTTCCTAATTTAGGAGCAATTAACCTATTTTGGACCATGGCTAGCAATTTGTGCTAACTACTAACTGGACTAAAGATAATGACTATTCCATACACAGCCAACTCCACAACCACCTGTTTGATTTAATAACAATAGGTTTATATTAGGTCTTTTATAGATCAGATGACTTCAGTTCGGGGATTAACTTTATCTCAACAAAACGCGCTTTTCTCGCACACACTAAACTGTGAATTTATATATTTTTAAATACTGATTAAAATCAACGCGTTCTCTCGATGTGCTGTTGTTCACCCGGATCTAAAAATCGAGGCACCACTAACGTTCATTCTCCACTGAAATTATTTGTTAATTTCAACTCAATTGTCCTCAAACTGAGTTTCACATGGCGCTCACACTGCTTTTCAACTGAGCTCTGTATCTATGTAGAGCCGAAATAATTGGGCTTACACAATTTATTACAAACGTTAAACAGTTTTTTTTAGTGATTTAAGCCGGTATGTGAAGCTTTACTTTTAAACAAATGTACTTTTGAAACAGGTCGTGATCCACTGAGGAGGTATCATTAGGATATCTCAAATTTACTATACAATCAAATTGAGCCCACACTCAGATTTAGCACCTTCATCGACGTGATTCATATGTTAATTACTGTCTTTTTTAAAAAAAAAAAAACAATTTTGAAAATTATTTAATACTCCTGGACCATCTCAATAGTTTTGGTTGTAATTTAAGGCCTAGTGAAGTTACTGCTCAACGGCGCTATTTCTTTACCTGGCTTTAAAGGTGGCATTTTAATGTTGGGTTACACCAAAAAGGACAGCTCTAAACCGGATCCTAATCTTAATCCTGTTGTTTTACCCCCTCCAAAAGGCGCGTTTTCTTCCGAGTTTATTGTCCCACCCATAGTACAAACTGAAAGGGAAAAGACCTCTACTGGCTCTAATGCTGTAGGCCCTGTTTTTCGAGAAATTCAACTGTTTTCTTTATTTTTATACTTTAACGTGTAAGGTAAGTTCTCAGGGCCATGTGCTGGTCACTACACATTAGTTGACGAGTGGTCCCACCCATCGCTCATTGAGGATCCTCCATTTTGAGCGCCAAGGTGGTACGAGGCCCCAGTGACCCTGAATAATGGGGCGGACTCCAGCTTCATCATTAAGCAGGATCTTTTGTCTTCGACATTTTTATTACGAAATTTGAAATATTCTAACACATTCCCCCATACGCATAATTTGTCCGTTCTTTACGTTAAATACATCTTTAATGACTTAGATTGAAATAATGCGCCACTTTGATTGAAGTTTTCCCAAATTGTTTTAAATTCCCTATTTTTTTTCCACACGAACAAACAAATTGTATTTCTTCAAGACTTTTAGCAAAAGAATAATATACAATTCCAAAATAAGTGTGTAACTTGAATCTAAATCCTGTTTGAGAAATAGAATCATTAAAATAGTTCTCCTAAAAACATGTTGACCCTGAATAGAGACACTTGTATATTCAGAAGTAGTTCTTTATGTCTTTTTTCCCTGTAAAATAATATAATAGATATGGTTTTTAACCTTTTAAATATTTAGAAATAATTTTTTGATGCTTTACCCTTTCTTTTCTCCTATAGGTTGTATGAATATTACTGTGGATTCTGATTGAGGATTTTACTGATTGACTTTAATGCCTGGAAGCAATTTTGGTTGTGTGCTTTTCCTGCTAAGGTGCATCTTGTGTAGTCAGTGAATTAGTCTAATATCTACTGCGCTAGGTGCTCCTTTTGGCAGGAGAAACTATATTGTCGACCGCTGACAAAAAAAAAAAAATGTTTTAGAGGGTTTTTTTTTATTTTATTTTTTTTATTTTTTTTTTTTTTCCCCCTCCTTCCTCTCCTCCCCAGTAGCATGTGAGGGCAGACTCTTGGTCAACATGTGTTGTCCTGGCAGTTCCAAAGTGCTCACAGTGCAGGTAGTGCCTGATAATCTACTGCAGTGTGTGCACTTCAAGTATTGCCGGTCATCTGCTTCAGGACTCTTGGCTACAACACAGCTGGATGGCTCTGTTGCATGAATGGACGGTGAGTTTTGCAGGTTTGCATCCAGCTTTATTGTGATATGCTGTGCAAATCCATGCAAAACTGACCGTTACAGGGTATAATCTTCATTGATTAAACTTAAATTATTAAAATGTATTAATAGTGTTATATATCATTGTGTAATGATCAGTTAAAGTACACTTTAGTTTGAGTGGAAGCAGTTCTAGTCATGTTCAGCTTTGTTTTGCAACACTGTTCTAGTGGAAGTTGCATGCAAATATTTGTCTTGCTGTTTTCGGGTGGATGACTTTGCAATTTTAATGTTATCCTGAATTTTAAATGAAAAATTGCACGGTATCCATCTGTAATCCGCCAGATCCTGTGACCTACAGGGTGACGTTGTTTGAGAAATATATGCGGTGCTTAGTTGTATTAAGTTGTATGTAACTTAATCCCCCAACTTTTATCTAGGTATTGATCACTGAAAATGCCCTTGAGCTTGGTGTTTAATCCCTTTAGCATACTGATGCATAGCAAGAAGAGCACCAGATGGCAGTATAGATTCTTAACAAACTTGGGTTCCTAGATTGTTAAGGGTTATTTTTTGTATGTATTTATATTTTAGATTAATTGTTTATTAAAGTGCTTCTGAATGTAATGGATGATGATAACAATAATAAAACATTCTATAATGATGGTCTTTTAAAGTGTAATTTTGTTGGATGCACAGTTAATATCAGCATTCACTTCACTGAAGGGGGGAAAAAAATCCTAATTAGTATTCTATGGTTTTGTAGAAAACTGGGAATGTCATTTTTATAAAGAAAGAAATAAAGTAGTCGTGTTTATTGTGACCTTTTGCTGACAGGTTTCATACATTTTAAATATATAAACTCAATTCAGTGCTTTTATCAAAAGGTCTTTTGTGGTGTAAACTTGTTCCCAAGGAATATATTTTATTTAATAAATTAAAAATAGTTCTCAAAATATTAAAGAAATGGGTGAAAAACATAGAGTAATGCAAAATGCTTCTATTCAAAAATAAATACATTACCGTAATGCTGCTATAATGTGTTAATCTTTGTTATCTGAGGCTAAATTTTACACTTAATACACTACCTGTCAAAATTGTGCTTATTGAATAAGGAAAAAAATTCCTTTAATCTTTAAAATCGCATCTGAATCCACCATGTGTTTAAACGAGGCTGCTTCTGAGAATTATATGCAAACAACTACTTACATGAACCCCATATATTAATTATGGCAAAGGCTAACTAAATGTTTAATCTCTACATCTAATAAATGCTATTTCTCAGCATTTGAAGAATAATGAGAGGCTAGATTTCACTAGAATCAAGTAAAAAGCGCTGATTTAACGGCAGCACACTCACATCCTGAAGTGACTGTTTCATTGTAGACGGTTTAATAAAATAACCTTAGTGCATTGTAAGTCGGTGTTTAAATAAATACAGTTTAAAGTCTTTCCAAGTCTCACCAGGAGAGGGGAGATCTTTACGAATATCTTTAATTTCAGACGATGTTTTGAATAAACGTGTCCACTAACTTATTACAGCGAAATTTCTTATTGAATCCCACTCAGTTACGGTTGCAGCTCATTTTATGTGGACACTAGGGGGCGCCAAGAGCAGTGGGATTTTACACTGATCGGCCAATATCTGGCAACCCATCAGCAGCACCTTATGCGAGTGAATATTGAGTTTGGAGAGGTACATGGATGCTGGAGGGTGTGTGTAATGTTTCAATAGTTTTAAGTGGCTGTGGAGGATACCGGAGGTAAAGAGAAACGCAAGGAGAGCATGCAGCTGCGCGGCTGCCGTGTCCGAACCGAGGAGGAGAAGACAGTGGACCCGGAGGAGGAGGAATGAAGACCGTTGAGTGACTCTTACGGCTACTTTTACGCTTCTGAAGTGTCTCCGTTCGCTGTTCGTCCCCAGTTCTGCAGCTGTAGCGGCGAGGATGAGTGGAGTGAACTTCGCGCTGGGTCTGCTCGTGTGCACTCTGCTGGTGCCCGGCACGGTACCCGGCAGCCCGCTGCTCCACTGCCACGAAGTTCGCTCCTCTTTCCAGTCGCTGCACCCGGGCATGAAGTGGGCTCCAGAAACCCCGGTCTCAGGTAAACAGCTCAAACCTCCTCCTTTTCATTATCCGCACCTTTCTGTCACCTCGACTTCAGCCTCGTGATTTACAAAGTCATAATGATGAATTGTTTGTATACTTAATAACAAATAAAGAAAGAAAACGTGAATGTCTGTAACGGTGCCCCACTCCTAGGCTGTGTTTTTCAAATTTACTTCTAAAGTTTCCCATAATTACATAATTAATTCCTATCACAATAATTAATTATGGTCTCAATATTGAGAATAAATTATTTTATAAGATAGCAAGTTATTGTTGAGATAATTATTCATTGTTACGAAATTAGTGCAATGGCAGTAGATCCCAATTTATAAAGGGGAGCTTCATAAAAGGATAATTTATATCATATCTATATCATAGGCAAGCCCCTAGAAGTGGGGCAGAATGATGGGTATGAAAGAATGTGATATTTCCAGGTGAAATTGATTATTTATTTATACATCTATACCTTGTTAGCATAACATTTCCCCTCCAAGACCTGTAGTAATATTATAAGAGATTATATTGTTTACGTAGTACTCTATAATACTGGTTTGTGTTGAGTTGCTGCCACAAAGCACCAGGACTTTGGGGTTTCGGGTTTGATCCTTGTCTCGGGTCACTCGCTGTGAGTAGTTTGTTTTGTTCCCTTTCGCATGATTCAGTCTCCTGCAATCCAAAAGCAAATTTGGCTATGCAAAATTGTCCACAGGTGTTTGCGAATGACTGGGTGTGTGTGCCGTGCCCTGTGATGGACTGGAGCACTGCTCAGGGTGTGTTCTTACCTTGCCTAGGACCAACTCTATCCCCGAGCAGGGTGCAGTGTTTAAAGAAGATCAACAGATCATATCTGCATCATTTAAGAAAAGCACCTGTCCTTAATGTTGTGTGAATAATTCATTAAGAATTGACGGGTTGAAAGAAGCATTACGTCACTCGGAATTAAGCATTCTTATATTATATTAAGTTCTATGTTTTTACATTAAAATATTTTAAACATAGCAGTTTATCTAACGTACTCTACTGTAGTAACAAATGGGAATATACAGTAAGGTTCTTCTAGGAATTGTCTAGAAATCCCTGTAGTATCACTGTATACCTTTTCCTTAACGTTTCCTACTAACTGTGGGTGAATTCATTTTAACGTAAGCACACACCTATAAAAGAGGTGATTTTTAGCTTGTTTAACAGTTGTGGGTCATAGTTTTACACAAGCTAATGAAGTACTGTCAGAAGCTTTTGCAGATGTAATAAGTCTACCTGCTCCACTCCTCCCTCGATACATCAGCTCCTACACTTGTCATCTGAAGCGTACAGGGATTGGCAGAGGCGCCAGGGGAAAAGTAAATGTATTTCTCGTCTTGTAAGCAGTGTGAATTACCCATCATGCCAGAGAAAAAGCCACTGCACCAGTGGAAATTGTGTTAGTGAATTTACTGTAGCTGCCACATTTCCCAGTGGAGAAAGTGGAGAAGATGGGTTAGATGAATTGATGGACGGAGTGGTTTACTCACACTGTTTGACATCTCCCTTCTCACTTCAAACGCGTTTAATTTTGACACAGCTGCACACAGCAGCAGAAGTGAAGATTGGCCCAAAAACAAGTTTTGGAGAGTTAAAGTTATGGATGCTTCACTTTTAAAAAGATTGCTTTTTTTAATAAAGCAATATATCAGACATTTTTAATGTGGAATATGTTGATAACCTTCAGACCTTTTAGGTATCACCTTTTCACCATCTGTCATGGAACATCACTGGTGAATTCTTAAGCTTAAAGTATTATATCACTGATATAATATCTGGTGTTATAATGTAAGCTAGTAAGTGTAGTTCATATCATTGAAGCATATACGATCACTGGATTAGAAACACCTACTTTGTATCTAAACTCATTTTGCATTTTATCAGCTCCACCAAACACACAGGAGCACTTTGTTGTTCTACATTTACTGTAGTCCACCTGTTTCTTTGTATACTTTCTATTCTCCTTTTCACCATGCTTCACCCTTCAATGGTCAGGACCCCCACAGAGCAGGTGTGATTTGGGTGGTGGATCATTCTCAGTGCTGCAGTGACACTTTGTTTTTGTTGCGCTAGTTTGGGCCAAAAATAGCCACCTGACCCTTCCGTGAGAATGATCCACCACCCAAATTATATCTGTTCCTGTGGCAGTCCTGAACATTGAAGGACAGAGTGAAATGAGGGTAAGATGGCAGATATGCAGCTTGTATGGGCAGTGGAGCTGTTAATATGGACAGTGAATCTAGGTACAAGGTAAGTGTTCCTAATCCAATGATCTCTCAGTGTGTTCACATGAAATATGTTGATGCCGATATATATTTATGAATATGTTTATGAATTAGAATAAGAAACACCTTTATTGATCCCCCTAGCGAATTGAACAGTCGACCCTCCGTCCTATATATAAATCAGCATCAACATATAATATGTCAGTGAGACTTGTTATATTGACATCAGAGTCAGATGGTTTAAACTGATATTCAGTGACATATTTGTTGTATTCCAGATGAGAGTAACTATTGTAACACTGTCAGAATATATGTGGTATATCTGGATATTGGTGGCACGGTGGCGCAGCAGGTAGTGTCGCAGTCACACAGCTCCAGGGGCCTGGAGGTTGTGAGTTCGATTCCCGCTCCGGGTGAGGAGTGTGGTGTATTCTCCCTGTGTCTGCGTGGGTTTCCTCTGGGTGACTGTCTGTGAGGAGTGTGGTGTGATCTCCCTGTGTCTGCGTGGGTTTCCTCCGAGTGACTGTCTGTGAGGAGTGTGGTGTGTTCTCCCTGTGTCTGTGTGCGTTTCCTCCGGGTGACTGTCTGTGAGGAGTGTGGTGTGTTCTCCCTGTGTCTGTGTGGGTTTCCTCCGGGTGCTCCGGTTTCCTCCCACAGTCCAAAAACACACGTTGGTAGGTGGATTGGCAACTCAAAAGTGTCCGTAGGTGTGAATGTGTGTGTGTCGCCCTGTGAAGGACTGGCGCCCCCTCCAGGGTGTATTCCCGCCTTGCGTCCAATGATTCCAGGTAGGCTCTGGACCCACCGCGACCCTGAACTGGATAAGCGCTTACAGATAATGTATCTGGATATTCTGAAATTCTATATTTGTCCCAATTTGCCACAAAAAAGGCCTCTGTCCTTTTGCTCTTTCTTTCTGTTTATTTTATTTGCTGTATCCTTCATATGGGAGGGACCCAACTGACAGTTCAATGGTTTCATCCATGTCGGATGGAATAGAAATAATTTACAGCTCCACAAACAGGTTTGAATTTGACAATGAGGTCTTACTCTTGTCATTAAACACCCTGTTCCTGGAACACGTTCAGGCTTCAGCTTTATATATCGGTCTGTAACGGTGAGGAATCCTGTTTCAGACATAAATGAAAAACATGAATGCAATTTTACCTGATAGTTAACCAGCAGAAGAACTCATCTTCAGCTGCGCCACTGGAGTAAGAGGAGCCTTCTCAGAGTGACATTTAATCAGAGGTAATGTTCTTCTTTAGAGTTTTTTATATTTGCAATTTAAATTGGGACAAAAGAAGTGGCCTAGCCTTGCATACTCCATTACATGTCCTCTGAGGGGGAATATTAACATATAACCCACGATGGGGTTGGGGTGGAATGAAATGGGATAACTTACAGGAACAGGAAACGAGTATCAAAGTAGTCCTACATGCTTATCTTAAAAGGCTTGCCATGTATTATGCATCATCTTGTTGGACTGAATCCATGAAATATAAAGCCACATGTCCCTGTGCACCTGTATTGTAGACTAATGTGCACAGTTAGTAGTTCAAGTAGGAAGGCTTATGGCACTGTTATGACAAAATGTCATTTATATGACCTTATGAGTATGTTTGCAATTTTCAGCTTGTTATATTTGCCTGTGTGACAGTTAATGAGTTAATGTATTTTCACCTGAGGCTTTCATGACCTTTTGTACTTTATCCATCATTGTTTGCGCTGTTAAAGTGTTTTAAAAGCATTGTCATTTGAACACCCCCCAATTACGACATTAAAGCTGAGGTGTACGCAGTGTTGTAAATGCAAATTATAGTGGCTCCCAGCATCAGCTGCACAAAACCTCAGTGTTCTGTAGGAAGAGTGAGAGAGAGCTAAATGCACTAACTGAGTGGATGCTTTGTAGAGTAGCATGCCACAGGCAGTGTAAAGTCAAGATAATCCTTAAACACAGTCCTGGGTTTACGTGCGGGGCTGTAATTACAGCTCAGCTTTTACCCGCATTTTGGTTCATTACATAAAAATTGATGGATACAGTCCGCATGTTGCATGAAATGTTAGTGGAGTGTTCTTGTACCATTTCAGGCCATAGGGGAGTTTAAAGATAATTGCACCACCCACTTCAATTTCTACGCCTACAGCAGGACTGAAAAAAACCAAGCTCCACTATCATCCACGAAAATGGCAGTAATTCAGATGAAAAGAAATTGAAGAAAACACATTTTTGCTAAGCCTGAGATGTAGCGCATTTTACTGCATTACGATGAAGCCGATCATTACCGGCGCTAACAGGTTTGTAAATCGATAATGGCAGTGTAGTCTCTGATGGTTTTGTGAAGTGTTTGCTGCCTCCCACACTCAGCTGAGAAACATGGGTCAGAGAGAACCAGGCCATTTAACCGGCCGCCCCATCTGAACTCTGCACACGTCTCTGGCCTTGGAGTGGTAAATGAATGCAGACAACCTTAATGTTAATTGGAAATGGGAGCAATTGCAGGCCCTGTAGTGCTGCTGTCACCTTCTCGTGATCGCGCTCCCTCTGAGAGTTTAACACGTATTGGGCGTTAGCGAGGATTTAATGCCTCTGCAACTTTTCTGTTTTCCAGTTCTTCACCTTTTTTGCATATGTTCAGTGGTGAACTGTGGCGTTCAAGTTCAGTGTATTTGAATAAAATCTGAACTCAGAATTAAAGTCAAAATAGAGAGAAACCCCCCCCCCCACCCAGTATGATGATGGTATGTTCATTTCTGCAAGCACACATATGGGATTCCAGAATGTAGATATCGTTGATCTAAATTTGATGCACATAAACATATTTTGGCTGTTCTCCTTTTATTCAGTGAAATTTAAAGCTTGAGAAAGTCAATGCATATTTTTGAAGCCTGTAATAAACTTTACAATATATTTGAATTAAATGCAGTTTAGAAGAAACTCTTTAAGAAAAGAGCCAGGCATAAACCTGCTGCACCTTTACGTTTCTAACCACAGACGTTATAAAGCAAAACATGACTGGTAGATTACTCTCTGTTACTAATTATGATACACAGTCTAAGACATAAGGCCTTTAGTTCATTTAGTAATTGAAGGCCTTGCTTCGTTGTATTTACCTGATCTTAGAATGACCAGAGGCCCTGTTGGTCTCTCACTGCTTATTATAAAAGTTTACATATTGCTTTTAGCCATTTTCTAACTGGTAAATTTATAAGTGCTTAGGCTTGACCTTCTGGGCTGGAGTCAGTGTCAATGTTCATTGTTTGAAATGCTTTGGGAGCTGTGTAATCAGACTGGATTGTAGCCCAAGAAGCTGCATTGATAACTCCTTCAGTAAGTTTAGTTATATCACAGAGCTTTCTGTAGAGTGCCTATGGTGTTATGTGGGAAGGTTAGTCAGGGCTACTGAGTCAGTATTTCATCAGTTCTTTTGCCAGCTGCTACCTCCAGTGGTGCATGTGAGTGGGATGGAAAGAGGTGGTCCACCAGTGTGACCATTAAACTGTTTTATATATTTATTTAATTATTTTTGCAATTCAAGAGCGAGAGAACCTTTTGTGCTTGCGCTAGATCAAGTGATATTCAGTGTTCACTCTGCTGGAAGAGGAGGGGAATGTTGCGGAGACGTGAGTCTGGCAACATAGAGCTGAATTCTGATCATACTGCATGTGGTGCCAAGGGGCATAAAACCAAAAAAAATTGTTTTTTTCCTCTTTCGTCTCTCTCTCTCTCTCTCTCTCTCTCTCTCTCTCTCTCTCTCTCTCTCTCTCTCTCTCACATTCTCACTCTCTCTCCATCCCCCACTCCTGAAGATGTGCTCATCCTTTTTTCCATGCCCAGAAGGAGAGGTTGAACACCTTAATGAGAGCTGGATGTCAGAGCATAAAGGACAACTTGCTGTTCTTTCAGGCTTCAAACCTAGGACTCGCGCTTAGAAAACTTGGACAGTATCTACCTTTTTTTTGTGTCCCACTTGCTGTCTGACCTTGTTATGCTGCCATTCTCCTAGAAGCAGTCACCTCCAGTGCCAAACTAGCTTCTCTCAGACTTTGCGAAAATCATTGTTTGAATGGAGCAGTCAGGAAAGTGGCTGCACTTTGGATGCAACCTACAGAGATATCTGTATAAAAAAGGGCGGCATTTCAGTATCTGCAAGTGTCATTCACTAGGATGTGAAAACTATAAAGATGCCCATCAAAACTGATCTGAAATCAGATTTTAAAAGCTTGATAAATTAGACTGTGAGTGCTGTGAAAGCTTGAGAGAACGCTGCATCAGACGGATGCTTTCTAAAGTGTTTAAGGAAATAGCAATATTATAAAACCGAAAAAAAAAATAACATTTTTAAATATTCACTTAGACCTTTGGAGTTTTTGGGGGTCTTTAACGTAGCAAAATGAGGCTTGATAATTAAAATATGGACTCACTTAAAAATGAAAGGTCTCTAAATGGTCTTTAGTGTGCACATGTATTTCAAGGGAAAGTATTTCATTACAAAACTCTGCATTATTTGAGTTACACTATATGTACCAATCACTTCCTAGTCCATACAGTTCATACATGGAAATTACTTTTAATATATAGAGATGTAACAAAAAAACAACAACAGCTAATCAGTCTAAGCATTTAAAGCCCATGCTTTTCCACTGAAGAAAAAGTCAGAGTTTTAGACTGCTTTAGGAATAGACCAAAATTGTATACCACAGTCAAATCATTACTGTAACATAAAGAACTTAAAAGAGAGAGGGTGGATGGGTCATTATGCTAAAGTAACAATGGGTTATTATGCTATGGTAACAATTACGACCATCTCAAGGAGTGGACTTGAAAAATGTTCTTTTACCATTAATAAATAGTTTCTAGTTCAAAATCTAGAAACAAAGGGCTTGGGTAGCTACAATTCGAAAGCTGTAAGAAACAGCACAGCAGAAAAAAAATAATTTTGTTAAGCCTATTTTTTTTTTTTGTGAGAAGATGCCTCGGCTGCACTATGGGAGACTAAATAGAACCGAAGCTCTTTGTATTTGAAGGGACTGTTACAGGCCTCTGAAGCGAGAGTAATTAGTGGCAGAGTAGAGGAGGTCAGCTCCAGCTGGAGATAGGCCGTTCTGGGACTCAAGCAGGGTAGAGTGGAGATGAGTAGAGATGTCCCTCTCTCGGCAGCTCTGCTCATGTAAATGAGACAGAAAAGAACTCACAGGTCGTGGAGGACTGAGGCAGTGAGGACGACCTCCCTTTATGCACTGTTAAGCGCTTGTGGGCCGCTTGTTTTGTTTTAATAGCTTTAGTTGTCGTTAGAGTTACTAGAGCTCTTGCGGCCCTGGACCAAAGGCAACATTCACCATGTGCCGAGCTGCAGTGTTGTTTGAAGGACACAGAAACAGCAGAGATGATGCCTCACTATATTCATGTGTGTATTGGCTAATTAATTCCCCATTGAGTTTCATATCACAGAAAAGGCAGAAACAAGAACATTAATGCCACCGGATCAAAAAAGGAAGCTAGTGCTGTGGTTTGTCATCCTCATGTCAGGACAGGCTAGACTTCCCCTCAGGTCACCAGCAGCTTGGATCTGGAGAAGTGTCCCCATAGCTTCTATAATTATGGAGTAATGATTTGGGTCAAGTTCCTAGTGAAGTCATATTTGAAGTCGTTCATCTGGAGGTGATAGATCACAAACTGCCCCTAGCTACAGAATTTCCTTGTAGTAAGTGAGGCCAGGCTTTCAATTACACTAGCCCACTCGGATTTGTGAGGCTTAATGCAAATATGCGAATGTGAAACAGAATTCTTCTGTCTGACTATTATTCCATCTAAATGCTGTGTCTTGAATTTTGTTCATGAGGTGTTTAACACATCCAACACCACCAGGAGAATTCCCAGTAGGAAGATGAGAATATGGAAGTGCAAACTTTAAAAGCATACATTTTTTTTAACCATTCTGGCATCTGCTCGACCCCAGGCCATAATCACATTGTTCTTTTAGTTGCCCTCTGACATTAATATGATTTAATCATGTTCATTTTTCTTTAATGCGTGATCATGCTTTAGCACTGAGAGATAGTGTGAGACTCTGGAGAGACTGTCAAGAGCTATGCTGCTTACTAATGGTGTTAATTTATTATTTATGCCCCTAATGATGTCCTTTTAGCACATTCTATATTTTAACACAGCCTGCTTTTTTGCCCTCACAACTTTAAACTTGCATGCTGATAAGTTCATAATTGGTTCTTAGGAATTGTGTTCCTTGTCTTCAGGCTTGTTGTTCAGTCTCTCTCTCTCTTTCTCTCTCTCTCTCTCTCTCTCCTCTTTCTTTCTTTCCCTCTACCTCCTTCCCTCTTCACCTGTCTTTGTGGCGATGTTTTCCAGCCTAGGGCCTTGTGTCATACTGCAGGAGAAAGTGGTGAACTTCAAGAAGGTTTGAGATGTGTTTTCGAGAATAGAATAAATAAGATGGTAATGTTTTAGTAGAGCAACGTGAAGAGTGACACAAAATGGTTCCTTTTACTGTTTAGTGTTTTTTTAGTGGAAGGTATTCACTGTAAAGTCTCAGAAAAAAATTGACATCACAAGTATATTATTGTCACTAAATGTACAAACTGTGTAAATGTACCATTTAAAGGTTCAACAGTGGTTTTAGAATCCAGTTGTGTTCCCTAAACGTTCACTACATTCTGTTCTTCAGAAGAGAGGTGAATAAGCTTTTATTATAGAACTGTGGAAAAATAAATATTATTTTATTATAAGTCCTGGAGATAAAATATGGCGTGTGAAACTAACAAAACTTTAAAATCTACAGTTTTTAAAGAATACAGAGTTCAGTGCATTATCTTGTTGGTGGTGCAGTGGTCTGTGGTAGTCTCTTAGACAGTTGTGTACTCATATAGACTTAAAAATCCTCCCTAAAAGCTCCCAAAAACGCATGTGTGACATGAGAGAAGAGCACTGCATGTGGTAAAATGTATGAAGTAACCAGAAGAGATGGGATACACCATATGGGTCCTGATATAAAAACCAGGGTAATGATATCAGCTGATTTTATCAGCCACAAAAAGGAGAACTTCTTGGGATGATACAGCTGAAGTATGACCAACGCAGAATGTCTTTCTTGTTTTGTCATTCTTATTGGAGAATCTTCATCACATAATCATGTGAAGTACATTCATACATAAACCCTGGTATAAAATTCTGATACAGTCTGTGTTTGGCCAAGATTTTATTGCCCTCTTCTCATACACTGTGGTATGCAATAAATGTATATGACCGATGATATTGCAACCGAATTAACACACAACCCCAAAAAAAAAAAACAAGCTAGATTTTGACCTCCAGGTCTGTTAGAGAAGGGGAAAGACCAAGAAGGACATGGATTTTTCAGGACCTGGGTGGGTATACAACAGAAGAGGGGATAAAGGCATGTGAATTAGTTTGAAAATTTTGTGACAGCTAGTTTAACTGGGTACACAAGATTACCACAATGCAACATCATTAGAGTCTGCCTTAACCTTGTTCTTCCATTTTTTTAATGTTTTATTTGTTTCCAGGAAGTTTAATTTGGGATGGCATGGTGGTGCGACAAACAGACACACAAACCCAGGGTCCTGTGGTTGTGGGATCATACACTGCCTTGGTAGGAGTTTTGGTGTGTTCTCCCCATGTCTTATTGGGTTTCCTCCCACAGTCCAAAATCATATGCTGGTAGGTGGATTAGCTGTTCAAAAGTGTCCAAAGCTGTGACAGTGTGAGGTCCTATGATGGACTGGCTCACCATTCAGGATGTGTTCCTGCCTTGGGTCTAGTGGTTCCGGTTAAGCACCAGACCCTGATCAGAATGAAGCAGTTATAGATAATGAATGAATTATAACTTCAGCTACCATGTATATTGCAAAAATACTTTATAAACAAATCATCAGATCTGGTCAGAGGGATTTAAAATCCTTTTGCATTAACTTGCATTAAATATGTTTCCAAGTATTTCCAAGTAGTCATTCCTTCTTTCCAAACGAACAACTTTCATAATCATGTTACAGATGCCAGTGACTGCAGTGTTAGGAGTCTTGCCCAAGGACTCTTATTTGTATAGCAGTAGAACCTTTGTCTGTCGTGAGGTGGGTAGTGGTCTCTTCAAGCAGGCCCTGCCAGTCAGGCCTAGTATGAAACAAAGTTTGCCAACTAACTCTGGCAGCGATGTTGCTACTTTGCCAAGTTGCCTTTTTCCCCCGCATTGTATCCAGATGTGCATCAAGCTGTTTTTGTGCAGTGAGGAGACGGCGAGGGCTCAGGGGGACAGCATGCTTGCTGTGAAGAAACAGAAGGTGGAATTTATGGTGGAGGTTGTGACTAAAAAGAAGGGAATGGGAGTCTTGGTTGCAAGGAGGAAGCTACAGGATATTGTTGGAGTCCATGACAGAAAGACAACTGGAGGTGTATGCTTGTTATCTGTTGTATGAAAAAGCCATAACTTGTGAACAATGCAGAGGAATGATGGATCTATAAAGATTTATTTCCAAGGCTTCCTCTTTCCAATCTCTGAGCTCGCTTCCCCCCTTCACGTCAGTCCCTATGAGATGTCTTTATTTATACAATATCATATAGTCTTTGTTCATGTGTCTCTGGGGAGATGCCTTTCCCCACAGGCCTTCACTTTTCCTCTCGGCTCCAAACTTTTCTAATGAAATACATTTATCATCGGCAAACGACAGGCAGGCAGATGAAATTGTCTGTTTCACTGCAGATAATTACTAAATCCGCCTGTTTCTCCCTCCCTTTCATACCTGCGCTCTCCCTCCACATGGCGCTCTATTGACGGCTTAATAAATTTGCCCTGCAATCTGAAATTAGCTTGATGGTATCTGTCGTCGGTTCTTTGCAGGTATTGATTTA
Organism: Hoplias malabaricus; assembly: GCF_029633855.1. Classification (NCBI taxonomy): domain Eukaryota; kingdom Metazoa; phylum Chordata; class Actinopteri; order Characiformes; family Erythrinidae; genus Hoplias; species Hoplias malabaricus. Next base: position 5,754,058 of record NC_089816.1, read on the forward strand.
GGATATTAACCCTGACAGTGTGCATATAGAAGTTGCTTTGTGACCAATCTGCCAGTCCATTCCTTGTTATTTTTCTAGAAAATGGTACATTTTAAGGTTTAGTTGTGAGGATTTCAAGGTTAATAAATGCATTTCCTCAACCCTAGCAGTGTACTGTGTACTTTCTGGGTCATTTAGGTTTTATTCTTTTTTATTGGCTAATTTCCAGCATACCAGTTTAGACTGTGCTCTGCTGAAAGATGCTGAACAGTGAGTCAGAACCTCAGTGAATGTCATCTAATCTAATCAGCTTTTTAAACAGAAGGAGGGGCGAAATGAAAGGCTTCCATAGCCTTTTAGATGCCGTTTAATGTGGCCTAAATCTATACTCAGAATTGTAGTTACTAACCACCCCCTTGAATCAAGGCGGACAATTTTTATAGAACTGCAGTCTTTACTTTTATCAGAGGAAAGTTAGTGTTACCCTTTTTTTAATTCAATAAACTCCTCTGTTGTCTAAATGCAATTATACATATTAAAAACACCAGCAGTATGACAAATGTTACTTGATGTTTCTGATTCTTTTGTTCTTTTCAATTTATTTAATCTGTGCTCTTATTACTCTTTGTGAGTTGTTTGTTTTGCTCTTTTTTAACTTTGTATTTTCACTCTCACATAAATGTGTGTCCAGCAATTTTATTGGGTGATACTTAGATGAGGAGACGGGACAATGCCAAAGTGTCTGAATAAGATATAACACTAAATCCTACTGGTTAGGGGACTGGGCTTGGTACCGGAAGGTTACTGGTTCAATCCCCATGACCGGCGGAAACATCCATGGCTAAAGTGCTCTTGAGCAAGGCACACAACACCTAAGAACTCCCCTCAGGCTCGGGTGTGTGTTTTCACTGCCCCATCCATCCATCCATCCATTATCTGTAACCGCTTATCCAATTTAGGGTCGCGGGGAGTCCAGAGCCTACCTGGAATCATCGGGCGCAAGGCGGGAATACACCCTGGAGGGAGCGCCAGTCCTTCACAGGGCAACACAGACACACATTCACTCACACACTCACACCTACGGACACTTTCGAGTCGCCAATCCACCTGCAATGTGTGTTTTTGGACTGTGGGAGGAAACCGGAGCACCCGGAGGAAACCCACGTGGACACGGGGAGAACACACCAACTCCTCACAGACAGTCACCCGGAGCTGGAATCGAACCCCCAACCTCCAGGCCCCTGGAGCTGTGTGACTGCGACACTACCTGCTGCTGTTCACTGCCCCTTTAAAGCCTAAAATGAAATCAAGTAAACAGGAGGCTGCTTTGATTGTAAATATGCCTACATAGAATAAAATGATTCAAATTTTAATATACTCAAGACGATACAAACCATCAAAACTGTGCTTGAAAATTTGAGAAGATACTGCTCTAGATACTGCTCACCTTTGCTTATTTCTTTGGATTTCTGCCTATGTCTAAGTTGCACAGCACTAAAGCACTAGCCCATCACTCCTCAGTCTGCCTGGAGCCTGCAGGTTTAAGCAGTTTACTCAAGGTCATGTTGATGGCCAGTTGGTGGAGGGATGGAACTGTATGCCTCCAGAATGAATAATTTTGCTTGCACAAAATCATGCCCAGCAGCAGTTATGGATTCTGGCCGGCTCTAGTCATCATCTCTGAGATTCAGATTTCTGAAACATCTCAATGTTTGTCAGGAGCCTTGGGCTACATTTGCCCTGCTAAAGCTGCCCAATCAATAACAAAATTTGCCCATCAAAGGTAAGTACATTTGCCTGACAGACTGACTGACACTGTACTCTCACTTCACTATCTGCTCTTTTATTTAGCTCTAACTGATTCTGTGTAAATAAAAGGCTAGAAATGTAACCCTGTTTGAAGGTATTATGAGAGCTTTCAGCCTTATAGTAGTAAAGGTCAGAGATGAAATGAGATGAAATGAAATCAATACTTCATTATCACATCAACCACATGGTTGTTTGGAATTCTCAATACATCAACAGTTAAAACCAAACCATAAGCATGAGGTGGAAGTATTAGTATGTATCTCTCATGATTCGTATAAATCTTATGAAGCAGCTGTTGTACTAACATAGTTGGGGGGGGCTGCTCTGTGGAACATCAGCTGATTCATTCAGAGACTACAAAGTAATTAAATGCTTCACCCACATGAATTGCATTTCACAAAAGTAAAATAAAAACAATAAATAATTACTTTCTCAATTATTGCTATTTTTGTGTGTAAAAAAACCCCAACCTGAAACAAAAAGGCCAGGCCTATTTAAAAAAGCATAATATAGTCAATTTATATATAAATTCAGTTTTCTCATTAGTGCCAACCTTGGAAAAGATGAAACAAGGCCATGAATGGAGTGATCCTGATGAAATAGTCTCGTGATAAATAAGCTCAGTCTCACACTTAAAATGAGAAAGAAATTCTTACGTGTTAACTAAAGTAGATTTACTCAAGGAAAAAATAACAATATTTTTTGTAGTTATCTTTTTTAAACAAATGCTCCCAGAGAAATTCTTAAAAGCAAAGAATAAAGGTGGCACAGAGGCCAAATTCATTAACATTGGAAAGATTAGTAGATATAAAGATATAAATGTGTTGTGAGCCTCAGGGTGCTCAGGTTTCCTCCCAGAGTCAGAAAAACTGGCAGGTGGATTGGCCAATATGAGTGTCCATGAGTGTGTGGTGCCCTGTGATGTACTGGAGCCCTGTGTGTTTTTGCTTTGTGAAGTGATTCTGGGATTGGCTCCGGACCCATGACCCTGAACAGGATAAGCAATTGCAGAGAATGAATGAGTGAATGAATGGTTGCTATATATAAAAAAATACTCATTCACTGTAAGCACACTATTTATAAAGTTTAAAACTACTTGAGTTTGCCTAATTGTAGGTTTATAACTATTAGACGACAATTTGATATCAACAAATGGTTCAGTAATTGGTAGAAGAAAATATTTCAGTACCACTTTAAAATAAGACTACCCTTATAAAGGCTCTAAATGGTTTAATATTATTAATTAGGTTGTTTGTTTTATACTGAAAGTGTCAGATAATTTACAGAAAATGTAATGGTAAAGAATAAGCAAAAACCTGAGAATGTGAATTTAGTTCTTTCAAATGTTAAGATACATCACATTATCATCAATGTCTAAAAAATACATTATATCAGTGATTAATTGGTTAAACCTGGTGGTTAAATGGTTAAACGTATTGACAGGTATGTGTTGAAGCTGGTTAATTTTGACTGATGGAGAAGACAAAGAAGTAAAGTCAGTATTTGGCAAGATCTGAGGTTTAACGTTGGAGATTGATGTGGGTTCATCATTTGGCAAATGGCATCACTGTTACCCTTTCTATGTGTTATAACTGATTATTAATTATTTTACTGTGCTTACAACTTTTGCAGTAACTTGCAGTCCACTAGGCACTATTTGCATTTTTATTGGAACTTGTGAAATGAGACAAAAGAGAGCTTTTTTTAGTTGCAAACACACCAGTGTTTTCATATAAAGATGGCTGTACATGGGGGGAAAAAATACTCTTGGTGGTACATCTGTGTTATTTTTGTGGCTGTGTTCTACTAAGGTCCTGGGGAACCTTGCCAGGGATCTATTAAAAACCATGAGATTGTTTGTTACAGTCAAAGTTTTGACCCAACTTTCATCTTCCAGCCTAAAAATGATCCAAATCCAATATGACCATGAATGGTGGACATCCCGGTTCCCTGACCTTAATCCAACTGAAAATCTATGGAGTGAGCTTAAAAAGACCACTTAACAGAGAAGAACCCTAGGAGAGATATTAAAGAGTGGTCTCAAGATTCCTTGCTGTGTTTATTCCAGACCCATTGAGCGTTATAGGGATCTGCTGTTAAGTTTGTAGGTTATAAACGGGTACATATAAAATGTGCTATAAAGTTAAATGATCAGGGTTTTTGTTTGGTTTGACTAAATTGAATTCCATTAGAGGTAATTCCTCTCATTTTATCAGCATGGGATTGAGATGTTTATATAACCTTTTGTTTTCACATCTTTACAAAGGGTGTAAATAACTATGGCATGGAGGGTGTAAAATATTGTGCTTCTAAAATATTGTGTTAACAAACAAGGTCACAGCTCCAGAAAACAGGCTGTAGTTGTTTCTAGAAGTCACATTAAGTTTCAGTGTCTGTGCATTTTCTAAATATTCCTTGAATAACCTATTTTCATCAGTGAGACTTCTTTATTGTTTGCCTGCTGTTGATACATTTACTTGGTGTCTGTCAGCATCAGGGGCTTGTGCTATAATCTCGTTTCTCTGTGGCCCCTGTGATCTGATACCTAACTATAGGCAGCTATGATGTTCTTCCAAAGTGCTGCAAAACATCCTGCTGAATACCGTGCTCTCACACCTTTTTGTTTCTCCCCAAATTGTCTTGCCCCCTCACCCCCCCCATTCTTATCCCTCCTTTCTGCTCCTTCTATGTGTGTGCTGGAGAAGTGTGACACCTCTGATGGTTGTTTACAGCACTATCAATCAAGCCAGTTCCACCCCCTCCGGCATCCTAAACTGTCTCCCTCACACACACACACACACACACACACACTCTCCTTTCACCTGTCTTCAGTTCAGCATAAAGATGCTTTTTTCCGCACAAAAAAAGATTATTGAGATAAAGATGCACTTTGTCACACCACATTAGAGTTTTATCGCACTCTCTCCTGCGAGCGAAATTAGGTTTTATTTTTCTGCAAAATTGCTGCTTGTGTCGAGAGCTGGAGATGTGGTCCCTCTGTGTAGTCTCCTAGATTGCAGAATCTAAATATCATTCTACGTTTTCTTCTGAGATTTACAAACCCATTAATTTTTTGGGCCACTTCACATGCCACATGAATAATTTCCATGTATGAAATTAGACATTGTATGAATAAATGAAAACAACCATGCTGATAAGAATTTAGGTCGCACAGTAAAGCTTTTCTTTCCTTTTTAATTGTTCCACCAACTTTTATTACATGTACAGACCTTGCTTTTTTCATTTGATTTGTTTTAGGCTTTAATATCTGATACCTGATGATATCTTCCACGCACATTCATTTATTTATTTATTTATTTATAAAACTCTTTCTGAAAGGCTCTGCTTCTGATTGAGTCCTACATGCAGGATATGAACTGACACACAGGCTTAATGAGTACTTTCAGAGTCGTCCTCCCCACTTTGTCTCTTTCAATAGAACCCAGAAAATTCAATCATGTTCTTTTGTCAAATAACCTTCAGAAGCCATGGCCAGTGTGAGCGCCTCCAACAAATCACCCGTCGCCGCTGTCATTTGGGTGATCCATCTTGCAAAATGTTCCCGTTAATGTTCCTGTTTTCTGATGCTGCCTTCTATTTATCCGGGTTTTATATTTTGGTCTCTTGTCATCTCAAGGTGTGACTACTGCAAATCACTTCTGGTCTTCCTATTTGGGTCATCAGGCCCCTGCTATAATAATGTGGCAATGCAGGTTTTCTGCACTTTTTCCAAGTTCACTTGAGTTTCTCTGCTGCTGTGTTCCCTTCACTAGCTTACTGGTATTGCTTGCACTGTATTTAAATCCTAGATGCTCGCTTACAATAGTTAAAATGGACCAGCCAGTAAATGTCTAATGGCAGTGGTTAAAAGTACTTCATTCATTCATTATCTGTAACCGCTTATCCAGTTCAGGGTCGCAGTGGGTCCAGAGCCTACCTGGAATCATTGGGATACATCCTGTAGGGGACGCCAGTTCTTCACAGGGCAACACATACACTCACACCTACAGACACTTTTGAGTTATCAGTCCACCTACCAAAGTGTGTTTTTGGACTGTGGGAGGAAACTGGAGCACCCAGAGGAAACCCACGCGGACACAGGGAGAGCACACCACACTCCTCACAGACAGTCACCCGGAGGAAACCCACGCAGACACAGGGAGAGCACACCACACTCCTCACAGACAGTCACCCGGAGGAAACCCACGCAGACACAGGGAGAACACACCACACTCCTCACAGACAGTCACCTGGAGGAAACCCACTCAGACACAGGGAGAACACACCACACTCCTCACAGACAGTCACCCGGAGCAGGAATCAAAGCCACAATCTCCAGATCCCTGGAGCTGTATGACTGCGACACTGTGCCGCCCTCAAAAATACTTTATTATTTTTATCAATTTAATTCAAAATATGGCTTGAACTACTGTCCTCTATGACTTCTGGAAAAACAATCCAATGTCCTGCATCCCAGATGGTCTTTGAAGGCAGGTTAAATATACATCTCATTGTGCAGCATTAAAACAAAAACTAATCTTGTGTATATCTGTACTCTGTGTCTTAGATTTCAGCACTAATTCTTATTTGGCATTGCATTATGTTTATTAGATTTCTCGCTTTCTCATGGTATCTGCACTGACTCCTGATTAAAATCTTTTTTCAAGAGTTTTTTTAGGCTCTTACCTATTGGTACTGGCCAGAATGCATTTTTCGATTAAACAGCAATACACTTTTATAAGTTGCTCTGTGTAGCAGTGTTTGCTAAATACTGTAAAGAAAATTCAAATCTTTATGCTCAGTTGTTTTTAAGCAGCTATTCAAACCTGATACATTTGTAAATCATGCGAGTGTAAATGACACGCACACTGTGACTGAACAAAGACTTATCCACACTGTTTTACAGCTTGGGTGTCACATTGCGGTTCTGGAGAGCCATTGCATGTTTTTCTTTTTTCCTCCTCTCCGACAGGCCTGATTCAGCACAGGAAGGATTTGATAATTAGTGCAGGGTTTGTGAAAGCAGGGAAAGCAGAAAGCAGAACAAGATCCTGGTCCTTTGGCACTACAACCCGACACCTCTGCCTCACTCTTCAGTGTGGAGTGTGGGAGGAAAATGTGACGTGCAATTGTTTTACCTTTCAAAATATGTGCAAAGCTCTTTAATTGCTGGATAATTTATATAAATTCGGCATACTGATTATTCTAATCACTGAAACCTCTGAGTTGGAGACTTCTGTAGAGCTAGTGTTTAAGGAAGAGTGAAAGAAGGAGAGAGTGTAGCTTAGAGGTGAGAAAAATGACAACATCCTTATGATACAATTTGACAATGTTATTATCAATGTACGTTTCCAGGCATTTCAGCGTGTGGTCAGTACGTGATCAACTGAATGTTACTTTACAAAGCGAGCATGTCCAGACATGTTTATTTGATTTTAGTTCAGGTGAGATAATGAATAAAACTTTTATGCCCATATTTTTGACAGTGACTTTTAAATGCAGCGCTGCAGGCAAAGTTTGTAGTCAAAATATTATCAAACATATCTTATATAGGAAAATGTCTTTAACTAAGGTTTAAGGCAGGTTTAACTCACATGGATGAAAACAGAGGTGTTTTGCAAGTATCTCTGTGTTTTTGGCTGCATTTAGAGAAATGCTCAATATTGTAAGACAAAAAATCAGTAGGCAGAATTTGATTGATGAAGTACAACTAAAGCTGATTGCTGCATCAGTGATTGAAGAGGAACCATCTAATGGCGTGTTCAATACCCACAACTCCATCATGTCCAAGGACACTCCATGGCAAACTGCAGTTCTGAAACTGCATTTAAATGATTAAATGGAATGAATGCAATACATGTAGAATTTAGAATGTGTCATTTTTACTCATTCAAGATGTGTACATGCCATAAATTGGAAAAAAAAAATAATAAAGAGGGTGTTTGAAATGCAGACTTGTTACTTCTTAAGATCAAATAGGCACAAAAACATGACATGGCAGGACATAGATCTTGTTTTTGGTCCACGCTTGGCCCCTTCCACATTACTGTGTTTGTCTCCTCTGTTCCCTAGTGATCCTGAGCCAAGCACAGGCATCATTACAGATCTCATGCTCCCAGGAACTTGTGGAGACTCCCTGCCAGCGATGCTTGTTTTGCTTCACAATTAAACCCCAGTGTGTTGATGCAAATGGTGCAGTGTCTTAGTTTTCAGAAGTGGCAAATGGGTTTCACCAAGAGTCTGCACTTGGGCCTTTGTGTATTAATGAGGCTGATTAATTAATTGAAAAAGCAGAATGCATGTTTTATACTGATGACACAGTGATTTATTCTTGGATATTTCCGTGACTCTTGTGCTGGAGAGAGAGAAAAAAAACAGGCTTTAACTTGATGCTGAAATCCTCTTGGGGTCTAAAACTTCTACTTAATGAAGGAAGGACAAGCTACTCTGAATACTTTCAAGTTCTTTTGGCATAATATGTGCACCGTGAAGCTGTAATGTGGATATGAATATGGAACTGCTTGCAAATATTTTGAAATTTTGGACTGACAAGAAGCTGTATTTAAAAAGAAGCTGCCATTCTTTCACTATTTTTAATAAACTTTCTTAGATGGTTAATGGCCTGGGATCAGAGCCGATAGAAGATTCTTTAATTGGAATACATTTTTGTGATGGAAACGAGGTTCTTTTAAACTTCAGACTTGCACATGTCATTTACATCATCAAAAGATTCTACAGATCTTTAGATCATGGATAAAGTTTGATAAGATCAAAAAATAATGCTCTGGAGACTATAGGTCTTTTACATCTTTCTCTCTTTAAAAGAACTCTGGACACATGGGCAGGCTTATTAGGTGCATCTCTGGTTTATCTTTAATATTTGTCTGTCACACATACAATTTCCAGGTCTGCTCATACATTTATAGAGCCCTGGCTGAATATCTCAGATGTTTATCAGTTTAAAAGGATCTGAAAGTTCATATAAATCATATTTCCTTCATGTTGTAGTAATTCTCTGTTGTGTATCCTTGAAAGCATTTGCTCATATTTTATGACGACTGAAATTTACATATGGCAGCACGGTGGCGCAGCAGGTAGTGTCGCAGTCACACAGCTCCAGGGACATGGACGTTGTGGGTTCGATTCCCACTCTGGGTGACTGTCTGTGAGGAGTGTGGTGTGTTCTCCCTGTGTTTGCGTGGGTTTCCTCCGGGTGACTGTCTGTGAGGAGCGTGGTGTGTTCTCCCTGTGTCTGCGTGGGTTTCCTCCGGGTGACTGTCTGTGAGGAGTGTGGTGTGTTCTCCCTGTGTCTGTGTGGATTTCCTCCAGGTGACTGTCTGTGAGGAGTGTGGTGTGTTCTCTCCGTGTCCGCGTGGGTTTCCTCCGGGTGACTGTCTGTGAGGAGTTTGGTGTGTTCTCTCTGTGTCTGCGTGGGTTTCCTCCGGGTGACTGTGAGGAGTGTGGTGTGTTCTCCCTGTGTCTGCGTGGGTTTCCTCCCACAGTCCAAAAACACACATTGGTAGGTGGATCGGTGACTAAAAAGTGTCCGTAGGTGTGAGTGAATGTGTGTGTGTTGCCCTGTGAAGGACTGGCACCCGCCAATGATTCCTCTGGACCCACTGCGACCCTGAACCGGATAAGCACTTACAGATAATGAATGAATGAATGAATGAAATTTACATAGGCCTAAACTTTAGGGAAATCTTATACATTTAGTATATGCTTGCTCTGGATGGTCCGGATACTAAAATATGGGGAAAGGAAACATAGTTGTTGAAGGATCTGTGAAGAAAATGAGCAGTACAAAACAGCATCTAGAGTAATATTGCTTAGTTTGGCTACTTCTGTTGTTTCTTTACATTATGTTTTTAGGTTGGGTTTAACAGCCACACTATTAAAGAACAATCTGAGTCTGAAGAACCTGCTGTGAAAAACTTTCGATAGTTCTTTTAAGAGAATTATAATTTTGTGGCTAGGATGGCTTCTACTTTATGGTAGTTTGGTAGTATAGAGCTTTGTAAGGTGTGTATTGTAAGTGAGTATTGTCAAGCATGTGTTTTATTTTTTAATACTGCACACTGTAACCAGTGACCTATTTTTACTCTTTTTAAAAAATATATAGACAAGCCCCTGTATTTTTCTTTCATTGTCTGTAACCCCTTATCCAGTTCAGGTTGGCGGTGGGTCCAGAGCCTACCCAGAATCACAGGGCAACACACACACTCACATTCACTCACTTACACATGTCACCAATCTACCTACCAATGTGTGTTTGGGAGGAAACTGGAGCAAACTCCTCACAGACCGCCACCCGGAGCGGACTTAAACCCACAACCTCCAGGTCCCTGGAGCTATGTGACTGTGACACTACCTGCTGCGCCACCGTGCCGCCAGCCCCTGTATTGTATTTACTTATTTATTTTGTTTGCGTTTGCTACACATAAGGTTTTGTTTCAGTATTTATTACCCAGTAATCCGGTGTTAAAGATCCTTATCAGTGCTGAAGCCTGAGACTGAGCTGAGCCTCCCTGCAGACAGGTTTACACAGGAATTAAACATGATCTCACCACTGTGTTTGCTCTGAATATACATGGATCAACATTATGACCAGCTCCTTGTTTCTACACTCACTGTCCATTCTCTCATCTCCACTCTGTCTGCGTCTGATTGACTCATACACCACTACCGCTGCCACATCAGTCACACTGCATTCACCAGCAAATCGTACCTGCTATGTGGGGGTCATGTGGGGGTCCTGTGGGGGGAGGGGGGGGGGTGTCCTGACTATTGAAGAATAGGGTGAAAAGGGCAAACAAAGTATGCAGCGCAACAGATATACATTAGTCTGTAATTGTACAGTAGAACTACAAAGTGCTTCTGTGTGGTCAGTGGAGCTGAGAAAATTAACAGTGAGTGTTAAAAAACATTAATAAATAAATAAAAAATAGGAGGTGGTCATAATGTTATGGCAAATTAGTGTCTATTCACCAATGTAGTTGCCCTTTTTTTTTTTATTAAATCTGAATATTTTTGATACGTCTTGTGAATCTCTCTTGGGGGGAAATGGAGATGAAATGTCTGTTTGTGTAGGAATTAAATGCCCCATTCCAATTAAGTCCTTGATATTTGTTTTTGCTGTTTTGTAGAGAAGACCGTTCTTTCTGATTTGATGTCAGGTCCTCTTAGGTTATATCAGCAATTGGCTCTGTAAAAACAAGCTATTTGCTGCTGCTCTTCTGTTATCCCAACTCATTAGGCAAACGCAGTCTCAGGGGGATTCAGAATACTACAGCACCGCTGTCTGTTTACTTTATAGTCTTCTGAGTCATTTATACAAATCTCTCTCTCTCTCTCTCTTTCTCTTTTCTCTCTCTCTCTCTCTCTCTCTCTCTCTCTCTCTCTCTCTCTCTCTCTCTCTCTCTCTCAGGTTCAGAACTGCAGGTTTGTCTGCCGAAGGGCCTCACCTGCTGCTCACGTAAAATGGAAGAGCGCTACCTTGTCAGCGCCAAACATATTATGGAGTCGGGTCTTCAGGTCAACAGTGCTCGGCTCAAATTCCTCATCATCCAGAATGCAGCACTCTTTCAAGGTCAGTCTCATACTGAGCATCCTGGGACCATTTGATTATCAGCTGTCCAGTCTATCGTAGGTTTATATCCGTTAAAGCCAGAGTAACACTTATTATAATTTTTTGCTAAATGTTTGCTTGATTATTGCTGTGATCTTCAGTTCAGTCAATTCAGGGCTCTATTTGTGGGCAGACGGGGTCCAGAATACTCTGGGTAGGGGTAATTACCCTTATTTCTTTTATTTATTTCATTTCTTTTTTGCCTTAGAGCAGTTGGATCGTGTGCTTGATACATTTTGACCCCTTTCTGGACCCAGACCTGTCACAAAATGTGACAGAAAAGTAAATGAGTAGCTACAGAAAAGGTATACCTTATAATGTATACATGAATTTGGATGAGGTCAACCTCAGGTTAGAGGTTGTGTACTGTGTGACCCTAGTTATTTAGTATGTGATCGTCATAGAAAATTTCATGAAAGTCAATGGAGAATGTGTGATATCTTTTATGACATCTGTTATAATTTAAATCTTTAAATTTTGTGTAATGTACCCAAGGATTAAAACACAAACAACAGCTAATTAGCAGTCAGGGGAAGTCTTTTGATTGATAAATGGATCTACCTGAGTTGTCACTTGAACCAATTGCATTATTTGGGCCTTAGTGGTTTTCCTCAGCTAATTGCTTTACGCTAACAGTGTTAGTGGCAGCAGCAGACTGCCAAGCTCCCCTCCCCCCCCCTCAGTCTCATTGGGAAGGTGGTTCAATAGTAATTGCTTCAGCAAACGGGTCCCACACAAGCTCCCTGAGCAGGCCGCTAGAACCTCTAAAACATCCTGCTCTTGTCTCGTCTTGTTTTTTCTCTCTCCAGCACCGCCCTGTAGGGAGTAGAGTGCGAGCCTTGTTTGTAATCTTCTGCGCTCCTCTCTCCCCATCGCTTCTCATCCTTTTGTACTTTTCACTAGTGCCAAAGATCAAAGGGCTTCGCCTTCTCCACTCCACAGCATCTCCCTTCTCTCTCTCTCTCTCACTCTCTCTCTCCCCTCCTCCCCCCTTCTCTCTCTCTCTCCCCTCTCTGTCTCTCTCGTACCAAGCTCCCATCAGCCCTTGCTGCCCCTCCCCGAGCCAACCTGGTTTTCTCACACTGCCTTAGAACGCAGCTGAAGATTTCTTTCCCTTTGAAGTCAACTTTGTCAAACTATCATAAAAGTTAAGAGACGGTGTCACCGGGACTTTCTGCTGGATCCGGTGACAAGTCGCTTGCATCATGGCACTCTCGTCTTTCCCCTTCTCTCTCCTCCTCTCTCTCTCTCTCTCTCTCCTCCTCCTCTCTCTCTCTCTCTCTCTCTCTCTCTCTCTGTATGTCTCCCTATCTTTCCTGTTTGATTTAGCACCACTGTGCCCTCTTTTTTGTTCATACTGGCACTACCTACCTTAGCCTCATGCCTCCAAACGGCAGCTTGACTGACACAGGTCTGTATGTGTAAAGTGTTCCCTTTCATCTTATAACTGCTGATCAAACAATTTTTCAAACAATCGCCATTATTTGAAATAATCACATTTCCACTAATTCCTTTGAGGTCTTCATATCCAGTGCTTAGGTGCTCATAATCAGATACAAGTGCTGATAACAGTCTGTGATGGGCCACACTTCCACAGTGGCCTCAGGCAAGGTTTTATTTCTGCAGTTGACCCAGTTAATGAGGAGCACCTGGAAGAAAAAGCTCGCCAAAAGCACAGTGAGGACATGATTTCATAGGATTTATACCCAGTTTGTCTGCGCTTTGTATTCTCTGGAATATTTAAGAGAACAAGAGATTCATGGGGGAAATGTTTGACTTGTCACAGACGCTTCTGTATATTTAAATAACTGTTAACATGTTTTATTTTTAGGTATTTAAGATTATGCCAATGATATGAGTGACACTGCATATTTTTACACAAGTTGTATTTAATCTGGCAACAACTTTTTAATGATTGTTTAAAAGAATATATTAACATTTGCATTTTGTTAAATATTAAAAGAAACATAGGTGGAGCCTATGGTAGAAGCCAATAACTGCTTCTTTTCAAACTGCTGCGAACATGAAAACCACTGGACAGCTCAACACGCAGAGAGCGAGGCCAGTTATGCCCTGTAGTACTCCAATGATGAACCCCTGATCTCTCAACACAAGAGTTAACACTTAGACAATAAAAAGTAATTTTGCTTATCTTTGTGTGGCTTATTCGACATATGAGTAGCTGTATATCTCCCTGTGATAAATCATTGATTGATTACATTATGGCAGAACTGATAGTTGTTGATGTGTAATAAATGACTAATCTGTTATATCTGAATTGTCATATTCAGTGCTTAAAACGTGAATGACACCACAGATTGTGGTAAGCTGTGCAGTATAAGCATATTTTCTCCTGATCTGCCCAGTGCTACAGCAGTGAAGTTAGTAATCCGAATCAGCATGTTTTACTGGACTCCACATGCCACTCAAATTGACAGGCATTTTAATTCCCAGGGCTGGGACAGGGTGGAGATATTGGGTTCTGCTGTGGGCTACTTTTAGCTCCTTAGGGACACTGCTCTGTGGATAATTCACACCCTCTCTTTTTCATTAAAAAACAAATTAACATGTAATCCCTATATCAAAGACAGTAATATAAAAGCAGAGTCCTGTTGGATTTTCCCATTTTCTCTCTCTTTAAATCCACTCCCTGGTGTGTGTGTGTGTGTGTGTGTGTGTGTGTGAGAGAGAGAGAGATGCAAATTTGTACACACAGTTTACCTTCTTCCAAACACTAATATATATATATATATATGTGTGTGTGTGTGTGTGTTCCATACAATATATGTAACCAGAAAACAAACAAATGAGATTTTTAAAGAAAACACAATTCTTGTGATGCAAGAAAATAAATCTGAGAAGGAGGAAAGAAAGATGTGTTTTCAGCCAAATCACAGATTTCTAACGTTGTTGTTTAAAAAAAAAAAAAAGAGAACCAAGTACCATAGCTCAGCAATACTTTCAACATTCAGCTGCTGACCACAAACATTCTTCCACATATAAAATATTTGGACCCTTCTGGAACCCCCCCAAACAATCTTGTGTATTATGACCCTGCAGAATACACACACACACACACACAAACACTAACTCCAGCTCCACGACAGTTTCACACTCAGTGGATTTTAAGCTGAAGCCCTCAGTGAGCAGTAAGTAAGGAAGAGATTTAATGCACTTGGCATTGAGAGTACTCTTTATACCTAAGCACTGTAGCAATAAAGTGTTATCACTGCTGTGTTCTGGGTGTGAACACTTAACAGGACATATTTACTAAGAGCATTTATTCTCACCCTCTCTGTTTAATTTACTAGTGACAGCTGTGCCCTTTCAGCATCAAGAACACAGCTGTCTAGACACACAAACAGATCCTTGTCATTTGTGTTCATCCGGTTTGTACTGCAGTGGGCAGACATGAAGGGGTATACTACTACTACTACTAGCTAACATCACTGACATGCTCTAGTTGTCCTGTAACAATGACATCTCCTTGCCATCGTATATGAAGCTTCTTTAGCTTGATTAGTTGTTAATGACTATATAATCTTTATTCATGCACTGCACTTATATTTGTCTGCTAAATGTCCAAAGGCACAGGCTCCCACCTCCAAGATATTCAGATAGGCGACTTCAAATCCACGATGTGGGAAATTAGCAGATTTCTTCCTTCCAATATAAAGGGTTTAATTCAAATTGATTTTCATTCAATAGATTTTATTTTGATACATATTATGAACAAGTGTTTGTTATTTGCATCAAGATATTTTATTATGTATTTGTGTTCAAAACTGACCACAGCACATTTTCATAGTTTGCACCATCTGTGATATTCTTGGGCCTAAAGAACTCTGCAGCGTTTCTACATAGCATTGTATGGCTTTCTCTCAGTGTAATGTGTTATGGCAATTGTGTAAGTGCCATCAGCAAGGAAGGCCGAGTTCCAAAATGATTCTCAGGCCTGAGGAGAAATCAGAGGAATAAAGACACAGAGTCAAGCATTCACTCCAATCTCTAGTTTATTTAGACATTCACGGCAGTATATATAGGGCATTTGTCACATACACTTTTCCTGTTACCACTACATCATGTCTCGAATTTCCCCAAGTCCCAGACGCTATGGACTATTAGGCCATACATCTTTCTATTACCATCTACTCTCTCACTTCTCCACAGTCAGCATTATGTCCTGCAGAGAGTCAAGTCAAGTCGCCCTGTCCCAAACAGGATGCACGTTTACATTTCAGTTAGACTTCCCTAAATCTAACTAAAGAAATTTACTGCAAAGCACTTTTCTCTTCTCAAAAGGCAAACACAGGTCATGCTTCAAGCACAGCATGTCCTGTATCATCATAATCACCACATATTGATTAGAGTGTATCATAATCATTTCGGATATACCACAGTATTGGTTTATATTTACTCATTACATTGTTAGTTTGCATTTCTCCATCACATAATGCCATTTCAGGTCGCATTTCCGGATGCAACAGCAGACTGTTTTCCAAAAGCAGTTTTCAAAGTACGAAGAGCCCATGTGTTTATATTTCTCACAGCAGCCTGATAAAATCTCATGCGGTGCGTTCTGAAGGCTTGAACATGACACACGTTCAATTTTTTTGGAGTGTACTTCAGGCATTGGATTCAAAATGTATACAGGTGCTGGTCATAAAATTAGAATATTATGAAAAAGTTGATTTATTTCAGTAATTCCATTCAAAAAGTGAAACTTGTATATTATACTCATTCATTACACACAGACTGATATATTTCAAGTGTTTATTTCTTTTAATTTGATGATTATAACTGACAACTAATGAAAACCCCAGTCTCTCAGAAAATTAGAATATTGTGAAAAAGTTCAATATTGAAGACACCTGGTGCCACACTGTAATCAGCGAATTACCTCAAAACACCTGCAAAGGCCTTTCTGTAGGCTACACAATCATGGGGAAGACTGCTGACTTGACAGTTGTCTAAAGATGACCGTTGACATCTTACAGAAGTAGGGCAAGGCACAAAAGGTCATTGCTAAAGAGGCTGTTCACAGACCTGTGTCCAAGCACTTTAATAGAGAGGTGAAGGGAAGGGAAAGATGTGGTAGAAAAAAGTGTACAAGTAATAGGGATAACTGCACCCTGGAGAGGACTGTGAAACAAAACCCATTCAAAAACGTGGGTGAGATTCACAAAGCCTCGACTGCAGCTGGAGTCAGTGCTTCAGGAACCACCACCACACAGACGTATGTAAGACATGGGTTTCAGCGTCGCATTCCTTGTGTCAAGCCACTCATGAACAAGAGGCAGCATCAGAGGCGTCTCCCTTCCAAAAAGGACTGGACTGCTGCTTAGTGGTCCAAAGTTATGCTCTCTGATGAAAGTAAATCTTGCATTTCCTTTGGAAATCAAGGTTCCACAGTCTGGAGGAAGAGAGGAGAGGCACAGAATCCACGTTGCTTGAAGTCTAGTGTAAAGTTTCCAAAGTCAGTGGTTGTTTAGGGTGCCATATCATCTGCTGGTGTTGATCCACTGTGTTTTCTGAGGCCCAAGGTCAACCCAGCTGTCTGCCAGGACGTTTTAGAGCACTTCATGCTTCCTGCTGCTGACCAACTTTATGGAGATGCAGGTTTCATTTTCCAACAGGACTTGGCACCTGCACACAATGCCAAAGCTACCTGTTCTTAATTGGCCAGAAAACTCGCCTGACCTTAAGCCCATAGAAAATCTATGAGGTATTGTAAAGAGGAAGGTGCAATACACCAGACCCAACAATGCAGAAGAGCTGAAAGCCATTATCAGAGCAACCTGGGCTCTCATATAACACCTGAGCAGTGCCACAGACTGATTGACTCCATGCCACGTCGCATTGCTGCAGTATTCTTCACTTCACTGCATTTTATAAAAAGTTTTGTTTATTATTCACTGACATTATACGTTGACACCTGCCTTTTAGGCCCATCTTATACTGAAGTTATGCATTTAAAGAATATAGTCCTGTTGTCACCAATCTTTCTTTTGGAGATCTGTGTGAAATGTTGGGTTTAAATCCAAGTCTGTTATATCTGATCCCAACTAAGCCATGTCTTCAGAGGCCTGGGCCATCTGGATCAGATGTGTTAACTTCAGAGTAGAGCTGAACTCTGCAGGACCATAAAGCTCCAAGAGAGAAGTTGATGACCACTGCTGTCCAGTCCATCTGTTGTCATGCACAATTTGTCAGCCACCCTCCACCCCATTCATCATTGGTCAGTTTCTGACCAAGAAGCAACTACTAAAGCCTAGCACTAATTTCTTCACTATTATAAAGAAGGGCTGTAATGTGATAACCTGGTGAACAAGATGGCGGAGCACAATTTTGGAAAAACGACATATAGATTAATAACACCGTGGGCTATATTTACATATTGGTGTTACCTTTGCACTGTTTTATTTTTTTCTTGTGTAATTGGACAAACAATATAATAATATGTGAATAATTGAATAGTAATTGAAGGAAATTGTAAGTTCTAATTAACTGATGTATTCTTTGTATCTGTTAATATTACATTTCAGTTAATATAGTTATGATTAACTAATGTAAATAGATCCAAGAGACGAGTTACACTTTAATTATTTAATTTAGTTTGTCACTGTATTTAAAATTAAAGTAGTTACTATATTATTCAGCTGTAGAAAAATAATTGGTTGATGAAGTGTTTGTGTTGGTTGGTGAAATTCACAAGTCAGGCTTCAACTTGTGTAATTGGACATCATCAATTAAATATGCTCACTTAACACGCAGGATTTAAGGTCTTGAATTATAACCTTAACCTTTACGTTTTCTTCTGTTCTCACACTCTCATTAGTGCCTCCCTCAACTCTGTTCAAGTCTTCAAGTTTTCATTTATTTACTCTTCTTACCACACACACACACACATTTTAATTGTGCCTTGCTTCTTCTCTCAGTGGAGTAAAATAATTCTTTGTCAGAGAGTTGCATTAAAGGTGTTCTGGACACTCACAGGTGGATGATAGTTAGCGGAGGATAGCAAGTGTAGGTAGTTTTTCAAAACATCAAATTGGAAATATGCCTTCCCATGCATCTAGCCCTCCTTCTAAAGCCACTCCCTCAAAAATTGTGAATGAGTACTGCCAGGTTACAGCTGGAGGAGTCCAGGAGGAGTGTGGAGTCTGGTCCAAATAAAATGATTGGATATTTATTATATATAAATGCTTCCAAAGTGAATGACTTACTCTATATATGTCAAATAAAATGTGTTCAGTGTAGGAACACCATCAAAGTGACAATTTGAGAGGATAGGATTTCCAGAATAACGTGAAATTTTAGAGAATAAGTCTATAATTTAAGGGGAAAAAAAACGAATGAAGAGGCAACTTGTAAAGTTTGTGAGGTTAACATGTTTCCAGAAACAGAAAACTGTGCTAACTAATAAGAACCTGGTGCCGAAATGCAAGAGTAACTTCCATTTTTGTGTTTTCATCTCTCCTTTCCAGACTCTCTTCTATTTAATGGTGTCTCTCGCTCTCAGTGGAGCAATTTAGTTCGCCGTCAAAGTTTCACCATAACCCAATAATGGCTGGGATAGTGGCGAACTGCAAGAGCCATGAAAGCTGTCTGAAGTTGTTTACTCGCAGCCGGGGGCAGATTTAATAACTTAATGACGGCAAAGGAGTTCGCGTCATCTCTCAAACAAGCCCTTCGTGCATCTTTTTCCTGATGAGCGTGAATAACCCGGCCATTATGGCATCTTTTTCAATCAAGTCATAATTAGTTTTCTAACTCATTCACTTGATGGTTATTTTTGTAGCTGCAGTGTGTTGGGTATATTGCCAGTGCAGGGTCTTCAGTGCTCCTCTGAGTGTGTAAAGTCTCAGTGGAGACGGCTGTATTCAGCCTAAATCTCAAAGCCATCCTCCTCTCTTCAGGTTTTGTGCTGTGGTAAGGGGGGAGAAAGGCTTAAAGTGCTGTTAGAAAAGCTGTGTATTCAGTAGAGGGGAGATGCCATATTGGCTCTGTTCCTGGACTTCTGCCCCCTGCAGAGTTTAGTACTAAACCTTATCTAACCCGCCTGATCCAACTCCTCAGTCTTTGCAGAAATCTCTTAGAACCAGTTTCTTAGCTAACCACATCAAAATGGATGTTTGTTTTTTTTGGCCAGTATTTGGGCCCTGCATATTCTGCACATTGACATAAACAGCAAATGTTTAGTGTAACTGAGGCTTTGTTTTATAGTGACAAAATGTCTCTATATAGCTGCTTCAATTTACCATGAATTTCTTTTAAAGGAACACTAGGTAGTATTTTTACCTAAAAATTCATTCATTCATTCATTATCTGTAACCGTTTATCCAGTTCAGGGTCAGAGCCTACCTGGAATCATTGGGCGCAAGGCGGGAATACACCCTGGAGGGGGCGCCAGTCCTTCACAGGGCAACACACACACTCACACCTACGGACAATTTTGAGTCGCCACGTAGACACGGAGAACACACCAGACTCCTCACAGACAGTCACCCAGAGGAAACCCACGCAAACACAGGGAGAACACACCACACTCCTCACAAACAGTCACCCGGAGGAAACCCAAGCAGACACAGGGAGAACACGCCACACTCCTCACAGACAGTCACCTGGAGGAAACCCACGCAGACACAGGGAGAACACACCACACTCCTCACAGACAGTCACCCGGAGGAAACCCAAGCAGACACAGGGAGAACACGCCACACTCCTCACAGACAGTCACCCGGAGGAAACCCAAGCAGACACAGGGAGAACACACCACACTCCTCACAGACAGTCACCCGGAGGAAACCCAAGCAGACACAGGGAGAACACACCACACTCCTCACAGACAGTCACCCGGAGGAAACCCACACAGACACAGGGAGAACACACCACACTCCTCACAGACAGTCACCTGGAGCGGGAAGCGAACCCACAACCTCCAGGTCCGTGGAGCTGTGTGACTGCGACACTACCTGCTGCGCCACTCTGTCATTGCTACTCTGAGCTCAGCACAGCAGAAACTGCACTAAATATTTTTTAGAAGAAGGTAGCATACCACCCCACCCACCTCCCTCCCTATACCCTTGATTTCAGGACAGTGCTGTAAAAGTGAATTAGACTCTGCAACTGTAAGTGGAGCCCAGGAGCAAGAATACCAAACCTTACATAGTGTTCCTTTAAGGGTAAATGAGCTCAATGTGCACAATAGATGCACCATAAAAATAGTTTATAATAAAGTTTGGTCATATTGTGCATATGGTCTTGCATTAGCTGAGGTAGTTGTTTACTATGTGACTTGCTAGTTGGCCAAAGCCAACTTACAGGCCCTGATTTGTACAGCTCTGGTTTAAAAGTAGGGTGTTGTCCTAAAACTACTGAAAAGCTGTTATTACAGCAAGAAATACGAAGATAACATAAAATTACACAGTGTGAGTGTGTGCTATTTCAGACTGGATTTTATTTATAGACCCGGATTGACTTCATCTCCCAGCCCCGCCATCTCTATAACCCCCCCCCCCAACACACACACACACACACACACACACACACACACACACACTCAAAAAAGTCAGATACAATTTTATTATTTTTGTGTGTTTTCTGATACCTACACTTATAAATCAGATTGGTTTCTCAAAAAAAGCTTTAGATTTTTGGCATATTTTTGTATTTCCAGGCAAAACATAAAAGAATATTTATATAATTGTGTTTTTGCTCATTTCATAAATTTGTCATTGCTTATGTATTTATATTAGTGGATTAAAAAAGCAGTTGTTTGGGTTGCTGTGTGCTGTCTGATATGAATAGAGCTGTGATGTAGTAGTACCTTATTCCGTGCCCAGCACCACGCTGTTATTATCAGCGGGAAACATCCGCAGGGAGCGCAGAAGAGAATTTCCCCTGAGCAGAAGAAGCCACACTGCTGCTGCTGGGAAGAACACATGCTCAATCATGTTTTTTTAGTTCGCTGAATCTTGTGATATTTAAAGCAATATTTTTTCAAAAAATAAAATAAAATCAAACTAACCATTTTCCAAATACCATAGGTGTATTCAATCACTCAAGACATGCTCTGTTATTAGTTCACCACTAGAGCTGTAATACTACTTTTAATTAACACCGTAAGCCAGTAGTCACCCAAATCTTGGTAAAGAACTTATCAAGGTACTTACTTCCACTTACAGTTCGACTGTATTTTCTTCACACCTAAAGGACTTTATATTCTTTGGAACATTAAGACATTACCTCAACCACCACCAATCTGCAGCATCCATCCTGATGATGCAAAGGCAGCCAATTCACAGTAAGCTTACCACACATCAGCTATTAATTAGGTAGAGAGGCAACGGTGCATGGCAGAAAAACACCCTGAACAGGGCACCAGTCCATTATAGGGCACCACACACTCATACATAGGGCAGTTTTTCATAACCAATAGACCAAGCAACATGTGTTTTTGGATTGTGGCAAACAACATCTGTTGTATAAATAGATCGTTCATTTTTAACTACAATTTCGAGCGCGTTAGTGTCAAAGCTATAAATGATCTTCTGCAGAACTGTCAGAAGCATAGCATGTCTATTCAAGCCTCTGTGTATTTTTTTAACCTTGCCAAACCTTCAGAAAGGAGGAAGGCTAAGTTAACATGTTTCATACATTCTGTTAAATGCTGTTATTTTTTTGTGGTTTTAGTGTAAACTTTACTAGTTATTTAATTACTGCAGATGTATTTGCTATAATTTGGACAGGGAATCATTGCCACACACTTGCAAGTATAAATCCATATACAGTTTCTTTCCCCCTTCTCTGGGTTACTGCTCTGTCCATTTACACTAAATAATACTGTGGGGATGTATTTAAGAAATATATCTAACTATAGATTTATAGTGTTTGTTTGCCCCATAATTGATGCACAGAGGAACCAGGTTTGGAAACTAAATGTGTCTCGGATGATCGACTACATGTGATCAGACTGTATTAATGTAAATCCTGAAACGAACGCACTGGTTGTTCATCTTCTCTCAGACCAGGTGCTCCTCCGTCTATTAGGAAATCCGTTAGGAATGCTGCATTAATTGTGGTGCAGCAATTATTCTGTGAGGTAGCAGCCGGTTTGGATGGCAGTACTTTGTGAATGAGAGCAAGGCAGTGGAGCAGGATATTGGAGCTCTGGTCCTCAGAAAGCAGATGGTGTTATAGAAGGAGAGAGAGTGGGAGAGTGTGTGTGATAGAGCCCCGTAGACAAAATACAGAGCTCTCCTAAAGGCAAAGTTCAAATATCACATATTACAGGGCAAGTGTCCTTGGTTTATGCACGTTAGCTTAATACCCACCTATACCTTAATACCCACCTATCATTTCACATTTCACAGCAGTTCTGTCACTGGAACATGTAGCAGTACGTGTGTATGTGTATATATGTGGTTTATTTCTTGATTTATTTTGTGACCACGCCTTATGAAAAACATAAACTGCCATATCACCTCAGGGTTTCCATTATTAGCCTTTTCCCTCCACTTCAGTGTATTTGTGTCTGCTGTCCTGCAGGCTTTGTGAGTTCGTGTCTAATCGACCTGCTGCCGTTTGATTAGGTTCATTCTCCCAGAATTCTCTGCCTGTCTCGCTGTTGATAGTGCAGCACTGCGTGAGGCTTATTTGCATTTTTGTTTCAGCCACGGCTCTGAAAGGCTTCAATAGCATCTGCTTTATCACAGAGAGAAGAGTGAGTCTCCAAGAGATTTATTCGGTTTGATTTCTTCAGTCTTTTTAAAACCTGCGCTTTGACTCTCAGACAATCAGGCACTTGCACACTCAGACTCGCAGACACTCAGATTCTGTGACAATTAATCTCTCTGACTCTCAAACTTATGCTTCAGACTCTGATTTTCAAATTCTAAGAAGCGCAGGCTCTCAGACTCTGATACTCTTCTCTGTTTCTTTCTTACTTTTTCTTTCTTCCACGCACACTTTGTGTGTCATTGTGTCATTTTAGTTAATTAATTTCTAATATTTCCAGACCTTCCATTATGTTTGTTTTCTATTCAGTATTTAAAGGTGTTTGTATGTTACAAATTGTACCAATTTACCAATGATCATAAGTAATATTTCTTATGTAACTTATAACTATTGTTTGTGACGTGGCCTAATAGTAAAAGGAGTGAGGTTGAGACTGGAATGTCACTGATTAGATTTCCATGACAAACAAGAACTTTGGGGGACTGTGGGAGTAAAGGAACAGCACTGTCCTCCTTCCTCCACGGCTGAGGTATCAAACCCCCAACTGCTCCCTGGGTGCTGGGGATGGCTACCCACCACTTCAGGTGTGCGTTTGCTGCCCCTAGTGCACTAGCGTTTGTGTGTTTGTGTTTTCACAGCCACGGACGGGTTAAATGCAGAAGACAACGTTTGTTAGACGTTGTACAATGACCTGTATTTGCACACATCATTATTATACAGTGAGGGAAGGTGCATAGCAGTCCTCTCTGCTGTGTTTGTGCTGAAATTGAGTAAGATTTGGAAGTGATACTAAATTATTCCTCACACACTGACTTCTTCTGACTTCATGACTGGAACAGCTTGTTCAGTAATTAGTTTCATGACATGGAGTGAACAGGATGGTGTCTATATTACAGCGAAGTTTAGTGCACGTAAAGAGTTTGGAAATATTAAGCTGCTTTTTGGGAGAAGTTTTGTATCAAGCTGCTGTCCTGTAAATGACTTGTGTTAATGAAGAAGCCCTGGATCTCTTTCCCAATCACACCACGGTAAACAAACAGGAAACAGAGTGCTGGGTTTGGATCAAAGAGCTTTTTGAAACACTCTCATCAAACCCTGCCATGGAGAGCTACTGTCACTTTCACCTCCCTCTCCACTCAAGCAGAAACAACAAGGGGGTTAAGACTGTGTGAATCTAGACATTTCTATTTTTTAACAACACACTTGTGTGTAATTGTAGTTTCCTTTGTACTGTTTTTTAACTGTGTAAGCTTTGTGTGAGTTTTTACATTCTTAAGCCACTTTATTAGAAACACCTTTGTTCTAGTCCAATCCTTCTGGTTTACACCATCCCATCAGTTTATATTGAGTTTGTGCTGGGTATTTGTACACCTCCTTTGCATTGTGAGAACTCATTGCTATGGTTCTGAAAGGATATGTGTAAAGAAATTGTTATCATCTTAACACGCTACTCCCTCCGGGTGAACTCTGAGTAAGTACATATGTGAACGGAACCGCTAATGTTCCGGAGTATCTCCCGTACAGATGCCAGCCCATGCTGAATGCTGAAATCTCCTACTGTGTGCTGAATGTGTGAAAGGACCACTCCACAAAATCTCAAGCACTGATACTCCAAAATTTCTCTGGAGTTTCTTTGGAAAGAGGCTAATGATGTTGGTTTAGCAGCAAAAGCAGTAACTGGCTTCACATGTGCTAGCCTTCACCATCTCAGGTTTTAAGCACTGTGCGATTAGGGGAGTCGTAGCAGGGCAGAGGGTCAATGTCTTTAAAAAATAAATAAAATGTGTGTCCGGTTTATACTTTTACAACCAAATCCTTCTAAGAATTGTTAATACTAAGCATACCTCTTTTGTATTTTTGACACTCTACACGCTCCCCCGTTTGTTTAAAGAGCTCTAGGCTAGTATGTTATCACTATTAACTCCACTGCTGAAGATCAGGATCTCAGCTGTGTGTGTGGGCAGAGGCTGCGCTACACATTCACTTTTAATGGTGGGAGATTTTCCACTTTTTACAGCGGCTTGTTCTCTGACTACAAGAGTGCTGCTGTTCGTCCTGTTCACCTCCTGGCTGCCTCTGTGGTGTTTGTGTTCGCCGTCCTGACCTCAGCCCTGAGAGCCCTCTCTCCTGGCCCAACCACTGCCTATGTATTTAAAGTTCAGCCAATGTATTTTTCATAGCCCAGCTTACATTATTGAGTAGCTTATGCAACCCATGAAGTCAGCCACCCGAACGCAGCCAAGTCAAAAGCCTTAGGACACAGTGGTAAAGTGTCTCCACTTATCTCTCCCTTTTTCTTCCTCCCTCCCTCCCTTCCTCTCTTTGTCTGTTGTTTGTGTAAAGGGTCATGATTCACAGGTCCTGCCAGTTTCTACCTTTGCACTACAACAGCACCTATAGATTCAATGGTTTCTGAAAAAGAAATTCTCAACTGCAAATGGATGGTGGCTTCCGGGTTCTTGGGTTGTGTGTTGAAAACCCATCTCTGGTCATGGACTGTGAGGAGTTTGTTAGTCCATTCTGATCAGAATAACAAACTCACCGCCTGTTCCGTCTTACATGCTACAGTGCTTTATTCCACCTTAAATGTGCTTTTGTCCCCACCTTAAATTGTCAAGATCTTTTCACCTTAAACAAAACTCTGTAGCATCTCCTGCCAACATAAAGATGGTTTAACGTTACATTCAAACAAGTTCCTTTGGTACTCTAGAATTTATTTGAAATAAACCCGCCTCAAAAAAAGAACATCAATTTTGGCTATACAGCAAATATTTCCACAAAAACAACAAAATTGATGTTATAAATTTATAATTACCTGTTAAACAAACCTAGTACATTTGTTTACTGTCTTAATCTCACATGATAACTTTTACAGATTTAAATAAGGCAAACTGAAAAGGACTGCAATGTTTATTGTCCATTTAGGCCTATTTTTGTTTAAACTTGCTGCAGCTGTGTGTCAGCATATTTTAAAAAATTTCAACTTTTCATAATGCTGATAATTTTGGCACAGAAATGGTGACATGAAATTTAACACAGTTTCACCTATGGTCAGAAATTGTCCATAGGTGTGAGTATGTGGTGTCCTGTGTTGGACTGGCACCATATCCAGTGTGTATTACTGCCTTGTGCCCAATAGTTCTGGCTAGGCTCTGCATAATGTTCCTGCAGGTACAGAAAATGAATGAATCTATGACTGCAAATGGAGTGGTACTCTTCACTATACTTATCAAGCAGAATCTTTAGTTGCAATTATATTTTGTATAAGTTCTGAAGTAATATTTATATCTGTATGCTCTGAGCCAGATACACAGATGAGCATAGATAAAGTGCACATTGAGCCAAAATGTCCAACAATATCCACTAACTGTTTGCTAGGAGTCAAGAAATCAGGCTTTTACCACTCTCTTGGTGTATTTTTTGCCTGAGAATATGGTGAAAGGCAACTCCTCAAATCATGTCACTTTTTTCCTCATCCCAGTAGATCACGGCTTGTGGTTTTTGCACCACTGAACTCTCAGCTGAGCATTCGTCTTTGTAATGAGGGTTTTTCCGCATTACAATTCTCCACAACTCCCATTCAATGTAGATAAGCACTGTTATGTTTTACTCACAATAATGGATTGCAATCCCGTATCGTGCAGTAAACCTGTCTGGAAACATCTGTGCTCCTTATGTTTTTCAATTAATTTATTCCCTTACCTTTGTATATAAAAATGTTTATATTAATGTTTTATTACATAATTTCTGTGGGAAAGCAGGGTAATTCACTTATGAATTAATGCAAGTGTGATAATATAGAAAGGCATGTATGTACTCTTAATTATAACTCAGGGATAGGTTTGTCTTTCTTATTAGATGAAGACCTATTAACTGTGGAGAAATATAGGGTGAGTGAAAAGTTGCAGGACACCCTGCCCAGCAAATAACGGGCAAGGGGACCCTACCTTTATGCTATGGCCGCCATCTTGAAAGCCGCCATGTTGTATCAAGGGCATGTATTTTTTTCCAGTGTGAAGGTGGTCATGTAGCATGTCAATGAAATAAAAGGGTTGTTCTGCAACTTTTCACTCACCCTGTATATATTTTCATTAATACGATGCTAAACTATTTTTTTAATGATATTCAGTTTTATGCATATTAAATGCAAATGAAGTCAGTATCATGTTTGTTATTCACTTATGTATTTTATGAAAACGTAACATCTGCTTGATCTTCAACACTGCTTTCGTTATTGACTATAATATTAATGTAAATGTATTTTTGAATTTTCCAAAATCAACATTGTTTACAACTAATTGTTGTTCTTGACACATTCTTGCACATTCCATATCTACTTCACCAGAGCATGTTAGCATTCAAAAGGGATACGTGTACCCTCTGCTACCGCAATGAACAAGATAAAGAGGCAGCCCTGGTGGCATGGGTGCTGATATTTGGGGCAGATGGCCCTGTCGCACCCCCGCTGTGTAAAACAATAACAATACCCCATCTATATGGCTATGTATGTGAATCCCTCCTGTGTGCGAATGACCCTGTGAATAATTCACGGCGGGAGAATATGGTGGGCCTGTGTTTAGCACAGTGTGGGGTGTGAAGAGATGGACGGGACCCTTGGAGGGCCAGGGCAATGAAGGTGCATGAGAGGGCAGGAGAGGAGCATTCTGCTCAGATGGGCTGATGTGAGGAGAAATGTTTGGGTGTGCAGAAAAGAGAGCCTGGCCTTTTAATAGAGTCTCGTCAGTGCCCTGCCCACTCCAGAGCACCCGCTCATAGCACCAACCTTGAGCTAAGTGGCGTGATGAAGGGAGCGCTCTGCCACGCTCAATCACCCCTCAGCCCTCATGCCGCCAGCCCCCTGACAGCACAAGCCACCCTTACTGATAGATGGATAGCTAGATTGGAAGGGGAGGAGTGCTCTTTCTGTCCTCATTGGGGAGTGCATGTGCTGTGGGAGCCTGCACTGAAAAAGAAAACAGCCTCATTATCACTGATGCACCCAACTGAAATTTCTTTGACAAAATGTAACTGAAATTCAGAACACAATTAACACATAAATACACCCGGGTCCATTGAACCTTGAATTGTGCAGCATTAATAATTACTATTTGGACATATTTTGTGCATTACATTTGATTATGATATCGACCATTTTTTGACCAAAGAAAATTCCGTGGCTTTTTTTTTGGTGACATTTTTCTTGTCATTACACTTTCTCAAAGAGGCAGATGAGTGGCTGCTTTGGCATACTAAGGGAGTGAGGATTCTAAGTCGCAGGTGTGTGTGTGTGTGTGTGTTTGTGTGATGGAACGAGACAGCAGACAGAGAGAACCCAGTGTGCTGGAACAGTTAACTAGGAACTTGTTAGTATTGATTTTCCCCAGATTGAGCACCCTTTCCTTCATAATGCATTCCCCCCTCTCAGCTGAGCCAGATGGAAGGAGGGGGGGGGGGCAGTTTAGAGTGCAGGATGAAGAGAGGTACGGGAAATATTCATTATATATGTGTGCAACATATATATATAGTACGAACACTTTGCTCCACTACTGGCTTTACAGTTTCTTCAGGATGAAGAGAAAAGAAATGAGGGTTGAATGAGAAATGAGAGAAGAAGATAAAAGCACAAACTTTGGATGTTGCTTATTACTGCAACGCCATGTTCCTCAAGCGAAATTATATTTTTCACATTCTCATCTCCTTTCAGTCAGGACTTTAGAGGCTCATAGTTGTTATTTAATTCATCATCCTTCTTGTTGGAACTGTATGGGTTCTTGGTCGACTGACAAGGAATATCCTAGTCTCACTCTCTTCTGTAAAAGGAAGGCTTGTTTTTATCTTCTGAGCAGCAGTAGCATGATAACAGAACACTTGATGTTTTGTAAAATTGTTAGTGATTGCTAATGATTGGATGCTAACAGGGACCAGGCAGTTTTGCTGGGGCAATACGTCAAAAAATGTATATAAATAGGAAGCAAGCTTTTGTTCATCGGTAGTGCTGTTTTGCTAAGCTCAGGCAATTTGTAAACGTATCCCAGAAAGGTACTCCAGGTGCTCCGGTTTCCTCCCATGGTCCAAAAAAACGTTGGTAGGTGGACTGGTGACTCAAAGGTGTCTATAGGTGTGAGTGTGATGGGCGCCCCCTCCAGGGTGTGTTCCTGCCTTGTGTTCCGGGTAGGCTCCGGACCCACCGCGACCCTGAACTAGATAAGCAGTTACAGAGAAAGAATGAATGAATGAATCACAAAAAGAGTACTGTAAACTGTTGTGGGAGAATATAACACAAGAGAATGGCAAAATAAAAACCTTGGACCTTAAAGTTAGGGTTAAAGGAGGTTAAGGCTGACTTTTCATGTACATGCATGAGCGGTGACAGACTACACATGATGATATACAAGGGTGAACAACATTTTATATACATTGTAAACACCTGCCAGATTAACCAATAAAAACAGGACAGTTAGGAGACTAGCCAATAGGGCGTTTACACATATTGAAAACATCGAAATGGCCACGTCCTCAAGACAGCGGCTGAGTTCAGAAACCCTGAAAGGTACTGCTTTTTCTCACCGATCCTCTTCTGTTCTCTGCGACACGGAAACAGGTTTGGATATGCTATCACACTGGATGTCCAAAAACTGGGGGTGATGAGAGAAAATGCTTCCAACACTTGTGGGAGTAGCTTTGACTGAAGGATACATGAGTGTATGCCTCCCAGGAAGTCTTTAGAGTGACATCTCTGCAATGGAAGAAAGCAGCACACAAATATTTGTTACAGCCAGTTACATATATCCTTGTCAGCAGCAGGCAACTACAGGCATTAAATAGACTGAATAGCTGTGGTGGTTGGCTTGCGAGTGGCGTGCTGGCAGGTGAATACTGTGCATGGTTCATCAATAGATTTCATCATATGTGACAACATTAAAAAGGTTCAGAAATTTTCTTGTGATGTTTGTCCAGCTGTTTGAGGGAGTTATTGGTCTGAACACCTTCACAGCTCTGTATAAAGGACAAAGTGCTGTACTTTCACACTCACTATGTTAGCTGGAGCACCAAGGGTCTGCCACCGGTTCTGATAAAAAAAGTATTTTCTAAGCATTTATTAAACTCTTGAATAACCAAAGAATATTGTAGTGTGCATCACAGTATCTTTAGAAACCAAACAATAAACTTGGATATAAAAAATAAACATAATGCACCAAATAGCCTGAGATATTTTGGCCAAAAAATATGTGCATATCTTACTGAATTTCATTAGAATTGATTGTATTTGAGTCTGGCATTCCAGGAGTAATGTATTTTTTTTTTACACCCATAAGGCCAGACCGACTGCGTTCAGTAGAGCCAGAATCCTCACTGGCCGGCGGTCTCTGAAGGCTGGTTGCAGCAAGGCTGCACTGAGTGAGGTGTTGAAGCTAGGGCTCAGGGAATTGTCCTCCATTAATAATTGAGGAGCTCTTGCCACTTCGGCTGTTTACTGAAGCTGAACATGCTGCCCCCTGAAGAGTAGAGCACAACGCACACACATGTGCACACACACACACCCTGAAGAGCAAAGCACAGAGTCACACACATACCCTGAAGAACAGAGCATGCTGGGGCTGAGAGGATCGTTCTGTCACTCACACACACACACACACACACACACACACACACTCTCACTCAAGTGCTTCCACACATGCACACACCAGAGAGAGGGAGGGAACTGTGTCAGTCTGCAGGTCAAGTGGAGTCGTGTTCTGAGTTCTTAATAATAAGAGCACGTTTCTTAACTACTCTGTACTGCTTTTGTCGCACTTTAAGTTTCATAAAAATGCTTGGGCTTATCTGGCCTTTTTTTTTTTTTTACACAAAAGGATTAATGTAGAATACTTGTCCAGAGACTCTGATTGGTTTAGACTGTGGGTGCCTCAGTCAGGAATCAAATCCCAGTCTGCCATAAAAAACTGCATTTGCATGTAGCCATTTTATATTTAATGTACTTTAAAATGTACAAAAAAATTAAACATTAATAGTGAGGTTGAAAACATTATGCCAAATCTGTACTGCAGGCCCTGGTGAAAAATATGGTATCACCACAAACAGAAAACAGAATATAAAATTAGTTTAATTTCCACCAGGGTGGCACGTTGGTGCAGCAGGTAGTGTTGCAGTCACACAGCTCCAGGGACCTGGAGGTTGTGGGTTCAAGTCCTGCTCCGGGTGACTGTCTGTGAGGAGTGTGGTGTGTTCTCTCTGTGTCTGCGTGGGTTTCCTCCGGGTGACTGTCTGTGAGGAGTGTGGTGTGTTCTGCCTGTGTCTGTGTGGGTTTCCTCCGGGTGACTGTCTGTGAGGAGTGTGGTGTGTTCTCCCTGTGTCTGCGTGGGTTTCTTCCGGGTGACTGTCTGTGAGGAGTGTGGTGTGTTCTCCCTGTGTCTGCATGGGTTTCTTCCAGGTGACTGTCTGTAAGGAGTGTGGTGTGTTCTCCCTGTGTCTGCGTGGGTTTCCTCCGGGTGCTCGGGTTTCCTCCCACAGTCCAAAAACACATGTTGGTAGGTGTATCGGCGACTCAAAAGTGTCCGTAGGTGTGAGTGTGTGAGAGAATGTATGAGTGTGTGTGTGTGTGTGTGTTGCCCTGTGAAGGACTGGTGCCCCCTCCAGGGTGTATTCCCGCCTTGCGCCCAATGATTCCAGGTAGGCTCTGGACCCACCGCGACCCTGAACTGGATAAGCGCTTACAGATAATGAATGAATGAATTAATAATTTCCACCATATATTTTTGATCAGATTAAGATTGTATAGAGTGTTTGTTCAATAATGACATGGTCACTGAGCTGATATGCCTTTTCTAATATAAAAGTTTTAACACTCTTTGCATTCTTCCATGATTTTTCTATTGAACCATGATTCCATGGTTTTTCTAGTTGATAGAGGAAAAAATATAACATTAACTCAAATAATTTAATCAAATTGTTAATTAAATCACTTTCTGTAACCTGTTCAAATTCGCAGTGGGTTTATTGGCTATGAAGTAAAAAAAAAATGGGTGAACATCCTCTGACTAAAGAGATTCTGTAATTTTTGAAACATATATCACAATTTGCTAATGTTTTTCGGAAGACAACACTTTTCTATTTTTGTTTTAAGATTTTACAACCACTTTTGTACCATACCTAAAAAAAGAACAGAAAGGCTCCAGGATGCCTTCGCACAGTGTTTGCTAACTTTGATACCTTCCACAGCGGGGTCTTCTTATCCCGGGATCAAAATACACAATATCTAACGTACACTATGTTAGATTAGAGCTATAAATTCGTACCATGTCTTGGTCGGGAAACTAGCAACACTACAGGTTTGACACGGACCATTCTTCCTTCACGTCATTGCGTGAGTTCAGAGTTTCTCTGAGAGGCGGGTCAAGAAACTGTCAATCACAGCTACAGAAGCGCTGTGTGTGCTGCTTGCGGTTTTGTGTTCCAAAAAGAAGAAGTAGAAGAAAACACGATTGTGGACCTGTTTCTGTGTGTTTTGAAGAGGAGAGAATAGACTGTCTCCTGCAAAGAGAACTTGAGGGAATGTGTTAACATGTCAAGAGCATTTCCTCAGTTTCGTTTTTCCACCTTATAGCTGCAGCAGCAGCCTCCCTCTTTCTCTTCTCTGTGTTTACGTATGCGCACCAGACAGCGCTCTGTCCTCCTATTGGTCATCGTCAAGGAACATGCCGAAGGATTTGTCAGACTAGGAGAAGAGATCAAAAAAATTCTAACATGCTAGACTTTTCATCGTGGGGCGTCCCAGACGCCACATCGCCGATCTTTGATTATGTCACACTACAGGACCACTACTCACACCCTACTCATATACAACAAAATAATGCCAAAATTTCTAAATTTGTGTAATCTGATGCTGGCATTAAGCACTCAGTTGGTAAGGTGTGTAAACATTTGCACATGTCACAATTACAATTTATTTTCTTGTATTACAGAACCTTCTATTGATATTTACAGTTTTTTTGAAATAGTTTTCTGCATGGATTCTGTTTATATTTCAGTTCAAAACATGAAATTTGCATGCAACTGTGTTTGAGCCCTTTCTGGTTTTAGGGCAGTGGTGTAACTAATGAGAGGGGATAAGATTACATGATTTGCTTATTCGAAGCTAACTTAAAAGCCAAGCTTTCAGATGTTATTAGCGGTGTTTGCATGTTTGGGAAGCACTTCTTTAACCTTGAATTATGCATACAGACCACTCGGCATAGCTCCAGGCTTTGTTAAGGTCACTGTGGATTTTTGCATTCTCTGGCTGTGTGTGAGTTTGCTGGGTCAACCCAATTTTTACAGCCCTGCCCAATGCCACTGAGCTTTGATTCGTTCTCGTCTGTGGATGCTGTATCCTGAGGAGTCACACTGAGTTCACTGGTTTATGAAGTTTTAATGCCAAGAGGTCAATTTGCCGGAGGTTTTGTGTCTCTGTGGCGCGACACACGCTGTAGAGACTATATGGGAGAGACTGCACTAAATTCCACAGATGCTCACTTTCTTAAACTGTTGGGTGAATTATTCAGAGGCACGTTGGGTGAATGTAGGGCCCTCTGCGCATTTAACCCTGCAATGACCTGCTAGTATCTATTTTTTATTTTCTCTCTCTCTCTCTCTCTCACTCACACACACACACACACACACACACACACACACACACACACACACACACACTCTCTCTCTCTCTCTCTCTCTCTCTCTTTCTCTCTCTCTCCACATTGACATTACAAGCCTTATTGCTCAATTTTGAATGTTTACCCAGACGTGATTTTTCTGCCCTGACCCCTACCCCAACAGGACTTGCATACACACAGTTTCTAAATAAATAACGCTTCAGATACCAGAACACCAGCAGCCAGTAAATAGAAATTTTCATAATTAACCTAATGCTGGAATGATATTAGCCTCTATGATGACTGATATGCTAAGATATATAGTCATAATATTAAAATGACTTCCTTGTTTCTACACTCATTGTCCATTTTTATAAGCTCCACTTACCACATAGGTGCACTTTGTATTTCTGTAATTTCTGTGGACCGCCAGTTCTCTACATACTTTGTTAGCATTTTTTTTCCTGTGTCTAACACTTTAGTGTCTGATTTACAGCTGCTCTTGTTAAATTTGAATATGCTGTAAACACAAATGAATCTGATCTAGAACAGCTCTTGTTAAAGTGGAATCGGCTGTTTATCATTTGTGTCTGAAAAAGAAAAAGAAAAAGAAAAAAAAGAAACACTTTTATTGATCCCCTTAGAGAAATTGCTTCTCTGCATTTGACCCATCCGTGGCAGTGAACACACAAACACACACTAGTGAGCAATTTTTCACACACA
Source organism: Hoplias malabaricus (assembly GCF_029633855.1). Classification (NCBI taxonomy): domain Eukaryota; kingdom Metazoa; phylum Chordata; class Actinopteri; order Characiformes; family Erythrinidae; genus Hoplias; species Hoplias malabaricus. Next base: position 5,788,564 of record NC_089816.1, read on the forward strand.
CCAGGGGCAGTGAGTGCCTTGGGGAGCAGTTTCGGGATTAGGTGCCTCACTCAAGGGCACTTCAGCCGTGAATGAATATTCTCTTGCTGGTCCCGGCCACGGCTGCCCCCCGTGTTAGGTCTAAAGTCATACTTGTTAAAATGGAATATGCCATATACCAGACGTGCATCTGATCTGTTAGATATGTATATAATCTATACGTTGAATGTGTTATGTATCACATGTGTAGATCTAGAAAATGAGGTGCAATAGGCTCTGAAAACATCACATTTAGACAACAAAAGGAAATCAGGTTTTCTGCCACTGCAGATAGTAATGTGTCTGTACATTTTGTCTTTTCCACTTTACCCCCCTCTCTCTTTACTTCATCTTCTTCTCTTCTCTCTTTTAGACTCATCTCCTGTAGAGAACAGGTCTGTCATACGGCTGTTCCATTTACCCCCCTCATTCTGCCCTTCCTCCCTCTCTCTCTCTCTCTCTCTCTCTCTCTCTCTCTGTGCTTGGTCGAGAGTGGTTGGAATAAGGAGAAGCTCTGTTTCCTGTGGAGCGGCTACTGTTGGTCTCTGGTCCGGCCGCTCTGCTTCCCTTCACACTGCTCTGCTCTGCCTCACCCTCAAATTTGCCATCTGTCACCTGCTGCTCACACACACATTGCACAACATATTCTCCACTCTGTCACCTGTACTCTAAGAAGGCATGAGACACATTACCATTAAAAAAATAGAATAATTATAATATTAATCCATGTGCGGTTTGATGTATTTTCCTACTGTATACGAATGGAAATGTATCCACTGAGTCATAATGACTTTTTAAAAAATTATTATTATTATTATGTAATCTGATAGAAAGACACACACTGATTAACAGCTCATTTTGAAGTTCAGTGTATGCCATGTTTCTAATATATAAACAAAAAAATGTCATTTTGGCAGTCCATAAATCTTTACCTATGACTTCACAGGTTTTATTAACGTGTGTGTGTGTGTGTGTGTGTGTCTCTGTCGGTTCTCTGCCAAGGTCTTTCCTTAGGTGCCCAACAATGCTGTGAGAAACACAGCACATTTCTTGACAGGGTTCCTGCACACAACACACTGCCCAGAGTGTTTGGATATGTGTGCGTGTGTGTGCGCGCGTGTGTGTGTGTGTGTGTGTGTGTTATATGTCGTCTCAAATAAGAGCTCCAGCAGAACACTGCACCGCCTCTCTCTGTGGATCTCTTCCCAGGTGCACAGCCCCCTTTTTCTCCTTCCTTTTCATTGTTTCATTGTTTCTCTCCTTGTTTTTCTCTCTCAGGCTTAAAGCTCCTGCCTTTGCCTAATTGGCCATTGTTTGTAAAACAAAACGGCTGCAGGGCGAACTGGGTATTAGAGCCTGATTCTCCTCTAGAGCGTCCAAGGACAAGGTGAATTTTGGAGTTTGTGTTGTGCTGAAACTTGTCTAGTGCTGCTTAAGGAATAGTATACCAACAAAAAGTCACGGTTGCCCAGGTGTCCTCTAAGCCTAAAAGCAGCCTGAGGGCCAGGTTATTTTAGTTTGTAGTCTGTAATTTGCTCTAGTTTTCCCTTGGCACCTAACAAACTAACACTACACCTAAATTATTATTGGCTAAATCAGGCAACATCAAATGACAGAACTTGGTCCCAAACCTGGACAGTGTGATGATTATAAATTAATAATTATAATAATAATTACATGGGCGGCACGGTGGCGCAGTCACACAGCTCCAGGGACCCGGAGGTTGTGGGTTCGATTCCCGCTCCGGGTGACTATCTGTGAGGAGTGTAGTGTGTTCTCCCTGTGTCTGTGTGGGTTTCCTCCGGGTGACTGTCTGTAAGGAGTTGGTGTGTTCTCTCTGTGTCCGTGTGGGTTTCCTCCGGGTGACTATCTGTGAGGAGTGTAGTGTGTTCTCCCTGTGTCTGCGTGGGTTTCCTCCGGGTGACTGTCTGTGAGGAGTTGGTGTGTTCTCCCTGTGTCTGCGTGGGTTTCCTTCGGGTGACTGTCTGTGAGGAGTTGGTGTGTTCTCCCTGTGTCTGCGTGGGTTTCCTCCGGGTGACTGTCTGTGAGGAGTTGGTGTGTTCTCTGTGTCCGTGTGGGTTTCCTCCGGGTGCTCCGGTTTTCTCCCACAGTCCAAAAACACACGTTGGTAGGTGTCCGTAGGTCTGAGTGTGTGAGTGTCTGTGTTGCCTTGTGAAGGACTGGCGCCCCCTCCAGGGTGTATTCCCGCCTTGCGCCCAATGATTCCAGGTACGCTCTGGACCCACCGTGACCCTGAATTGGATAAGGGTTACAGATAATGAACGAATGAATGAATAATTACATTACAATAAAAACATTCATTAGAAAAAAAAAATTATCATGAAGCGTAATCCTGTTAATTTAGAAATAGCGTAAAATTATTGTTTACTCCACATTGGCCAGTTCACTAGCGAGAGCAAGAAGGATGTGTGAAAAAGGACAGCATGCTTTGCTCCAAAATAAGGAAATTAAATGAAGAACAAAACCCAAACTTTTAAAGATGATCAGACAGTCCAGTTCATGATCATTTTTCCAGCAGCCCGTTCTAAACCAGTGTGTCTAATATGGTCTGAAAATGTGGCATTAATCAAAAGCAAAGCACCTGAAGTGAATTTTAATTGAAGAATCCAGGCCGAATTCATCTCAGACTTTCTCCAAATTCCAAAATATTCCATTTCCAAAAAAATACAAACAATGGTGGTCCTGATTCCCAACCCATGTATTTAACTCTCCTTCCACAGCCAATCTAAAACACAGGAAGGCCATGACTTGATATATCACACAGAGAGAGGTGTGCATCGCCTAAACTTCAAACACCATCCCCCAGCATCTTGTTTTATTCCCATTTAAGAAACACCCAACAGGGATGTTCACTCTGGATTGCTCTCTGGCTTCATCCAGCCTCTTTTCCATGGAAGCCCTCTCTACCTTTGTCCTTCTTTTCTTTGTTCAGCAGTGCCGAACCTCTCGCTGCCTCCAGCGTTCATATGTTGAGTCTCCTTAAGTGTGTGTGCAGTGGGTGTGTACGGAGGCAGGGTGTTGTAGTAGACAGGCATGTAACCTTCCTTTCATTCTGTTCAATCTCAGTGAAATGATTGAATTTACTGTACTGTGTCTTAATAATATATTTAAATTCTCAGAGCATTTCATTTACTGATTGTTATCAGGAGTATTTTAAGAAATATATTTTAAGTATTATGTAATAGAGTGCCATATGTGATTTTTGAAAATGTATGGGCTTAATAGAAATATTAAAAAAAACCTATGAAAATCTGGTTTTATCATTCAGTTTGGCAAAGAACAGTCTTTTATTAAATGTTTGTTTACATATTACTGTTTATTAGTTAAGGCGGCACGGTGGTCGCAGTCACACAGCTCCAGGGACCTGGAGGTTGTGGGTTCGATTCCCGCTCCGGGTGACTGTCTGTGAGGAGTGTGGTGTGTTCTCCCTGTGTCCGCGTGGGTTTCCTCCGGGTGACTGTCTGTGAGGAGTGTGGTGTGTTCTCCCTGTGTCCGCGTGGGTTTTCCTCCGGGTGCTCCGGTTTCCTCCCACAGTCCAAAAACACACGTTGGTAGGTTGATTGGCGACTCAAAAGTGTCCGTAGGTGTGAGTGAATGTGTCTGTGTTGCCCTGTGAAGGGTGTATTCCTGCCTTGGGCCCAATGATTCCAGGTAGGCTCTGGACCCAACGCAACACTGAACTGGATAAGGGTTACAGATAATGAATGAATTAATGAAAATGTTTATTAGTTGATTAGTTGAACATTAGGAACAGATTAATTATCTCACATCTCCAAATCATTCCAGATCCACAGTGTAATTTGACAAGAGTCGGGCAGTAAACAATACAGAGTGTGTTACCATGTGCAATTTGCTGAACTGCAGTCAGTGACCCGTTCAAATGAGGCAAACGGTCCATGTGCCATGTTAAGTGGAGGGCCGACGTTCACACTCTGGCTTCTAATTGGACTATTTGATCAAGTGTGAATCAACAAGTCAGATCTCTTATTAATGACATTACAGAAGCTCCCTGGCTTAAACTAACACAGTTCTGATGCGGTTTAACCCACAAGGCTTCAGGAGGTGAATGTGTCCTTCTGGAGTCCACAGCCCTGAGTTCATTTACTGCCCAGCTCCATGCTGAGCTGTGTTTGCTGCCTCCAGGACTCGCTGTGACTACACAAGCACTGTGGGATGTCTCCCATAGCCTGGCTGAGTCTATGAAATGTTTGCAATGAAGAGGAGGACACTGTCAGGCTTTGCACAGTACATTGTTAATGAAAACAAAAATGCCTTGCGGGAATTTTGTTTTTTAATCTCTCCAAGCCACAGATTGGGCTTCAGGAGGCACATTTGTTTGGTGAAAATGCATTAGCATGTGCGATGTCCGCTGAGCTTTGGCTCCAACAAGGACCTAAAAAGGACTTTTTAATACGGAATAACCATTAACTCTGTGTGGTTCCCTGAAAATCAAGGGAGTGGGCTGTAGAACTAATATGAAGCAGCCTATTTAAACATGTACAAGGTTTTTCATAATATGAAAAGTGGGAGCAAATATTTTTATTTACAGAAAGAGAGACTTTGGCTTGTGAATATAAGTGAAAATATTTGTTCTACAGATAAAGGTTCCATTTCTTTTAAGAAGCTTTGCCTTTATTATGTTACTGTATAGTGATCTGCTGTAAATTTAAAGTGTGTGTGTGTGTGTGTGTGTGTGTGTCAGGAAGAGAGAAAAAACAGAAAGCCTGTTGCTTGCTGAATGGCAGGTCCGGGTCCTCAGTAGATGCCTGTGACAGTGACAGTGTGGACAAGGTCAGCGAATCAGTCACTTCTACAGGAAGTTAAGAAGTTTAGTTGTTTTCAGTGGATGAGTCAGCTTCCTTCTTTTGTCCTGTTACTATTTCATATCATAACACTTCTATTGTTGACATTTGTCTCTGTGCTTTATTAGACTGTCTAAGACTGGTGTGTGTAAATGTAAATATAATCAATAACACAAATAGGGGCGGAGTAAAGGGGCATTATGGATTGGAATATGAAAATGACATTAATTATGCAATGTAGTTACACCCTGATGTACCAGACCTCCACAGGGTCGTTACGTTTTTGTTATTACATTCCAGCATTCTACACTTCTGGAGTTACATTTTTGCATGTACACATTTTAATGAAAAACAAAGTTTGTTGCAGATTATATCATTTGCTTTGGTTTGAGAAGGTTGTGGAGCGACATAAAGGTCTGTACAAAAATATCTTATCCAGAGTTGAATAGTCTTTTCCAGTTTGTACTCAGCTGTGGGTACCTGGGATCGTGAGTGTTTTGTTACTTATTTATTTTTATTTTTTTAATGGTTGGATGGATAAAACTGTTTGTGTAGGTGTGTTTGTGTGTGGGTGACTGGGTCTGACACTTATTTTGTGAGTGTGTGTGTGTGTGTACGTTCATGTGCATGTGCTTTGTATCTGCCCTCCTCAGCAGTGGCTGTTCCAGCTTGTCTAATTAACCTGCCTCAGACAGCTCTGTATGCAACAGGTGGCAGGATCAGGGGGGTCTGAAAGACTGGATCACAGCCAGCCAGCCAGTCTAATTACACCAGCCACTCTTCTCCCTGTGCCCTCGCGCAAGCATCCGTCTCCTCTCTCTCTCTCACACACACACACACACACACACACACACATACACACATACACTCACGGCTCCCAGCACCCAACCTGCTGCTCCTACGGTCGGGAGCCTTCACACAACAGCAGCTCTAATAAACCCACTCAATTCTCCAAAACATAATTGATGCTCAGAAGAAACCATGGCTCGTGGTTGAGTGAAGTGAGTGAACGGTGGGAACAAGGTGTAACATTACATTAGGAAGGAGTATTGATCTGTTTCTCCAACATGTTGCTCTCCCGCCTGCTGTGTCTGACTTCGCTCTCTCTCTCTCTCTCTCTCTCTCTCTCTCTCTCTCTGTATCTGTACACATCCCGCCACTTCATGATATCAAAATAAAACATCAGGGCTACGTACATCCAATTGAGAAAAAAAAAAAGACACAACGTGGAAAAGCATGTTTCTGTTTTGAACCCGACATCGTTTTATTTTGGTCTACAAAAATGTAAGGTTATTTTTAGGTTTGGAGTTACTTATTATAGCTTCAGTTTTGATAGTTTAATCGCACTAGAACCGCATGAAAGAAAATGAGAATCTCAAAGACAAGCTACACATGGCCCCAATGTTGTTATACTCAGTGCCAATATTGACTAGCAGAAATGTGTTCACTGGAGCGGTGGAGGTTAATCCAGCACCTTTGAGATGATGTTTATGCTTCTGAACTTATCATCTGACATCAGTCACTAAAGTTATTATTCCTGAATACAGTCAAATCCTCTCAAGAACATCTGTGTGTTCTTGTGTAAAGCCCTTTCAGAACAGTAGTTTGGAGACAAACTCACTGAACGATCCCTGGATTCCTGGAGTGTATCTACACTCATTGTCCATTTTATAAGTTCCACTGACCGCACAGGAGCACTTTGTAGTTCTACAATTACAGACTGCTGTCCAAAGGTTTCTCCGCATAATATTTTCGCCCTGCTATTCAATGGCAAAGATCAACACAGAACACGTATGATTTGGGTGGTGGATCATAGTGTGTGCTGCTCTGGTACGGGTGGGTCAGACACAGCTGTGCTGCTGGAGTTTTTAAACAAAGGGTCAACTCACTGTCCACTGACACACCTCCCTTGTTGGTCCTCCTTGTAGGTGTAAAGCCAGAGATAGTAGTTCATCAACTGCTGCACAGATTGCATTGATCTTCCTTTAGTCCTTCATCAGTGGACTTGGCTGGATATTTATGGTTGGTGGACTCTATGAATAACTGCAGTGACACAAAGGGCTTTAAAAACTTTAGCAGCACTGCTGTGTCTGCTCCATTCACCACCACGTCATTGTCACTGCCGCACTGAGCAATGATACACCGCCCAAATCAAGCCTGCTCTGTGGTGGTCCTTCACAGTGCTTCTCTGTGGTCAGTGGAGCTGATCAAATAGACGATAAATAATAAACTTAGTTCAGTGTTAACATGTATGAACGATAGCGAAATGGCCACCAGTATGAAGCTGGGAGGGTTTACGGTGGATCATGTCCTGTGCTCAAAGCTGCTTGCTGGGTTTAACATTTCTCTGTCCTCATTAGTGCTCAGTTGGACAAGAGGCACAGCGTTTGAAGGTTGAGACAAATAAACTGACGCCCTGTAGCGAGCTGTTATTCACACTGCCTGCTCATAAAGACAGTGGGTCATGTGGGAATGAGTCTTTTTGAGACCTGATAGAGGATGGACTGTGACAAGCTCAGCGTTTACCGGTTCCTTGTTGGGCTCGTTTTAGCAGGCTGAAACACAACACTGCAGCAGTCAATACCTCTGATAATTTTAGCATGATTATACGTCATGCAGTGACACACAGATGGGATGATCTGCTTTCACAGAGGGTGCCGCATCTATACTGCCTCTTAACTTTTGCATCGGCAGTGGAGCTATACGTGCTTGGACTGTGCAGCATGAAGACAGGGTTTAAACAGCAAAAAGTTGGACTATTTGCACCTGAAACAGTATAAACTGCTCTGTCAGGGAACAAAGGGAAAGAGAAAGAGAAATAAAAGAGAAAGTGAGAGCCTGTCTGGATTGCTGTTTGGAATTGGAGACAAATGTCCTGCCAGGCACTGCTGGAGGTTGCCATCAGCATTTCAGAATTCATCCATTACCCAGATATGAGTTCTCCACTGTTCTCAACACTCAGCTCTTTTACCACTGCTCTCCTCCCAGCCCTCCTCTTTCTCACACAGCTCTGATCGAGACCTACTGCAGTAGACTTGCTCCATGCCATCTGTCAGCATCAGCCTCATATTGATTTTAATCTTCTAGCTCATGGACAGGGGCTCCCCTAAGATGGGGTTGATGGCCTGCCTAGAGTCCAGGAATGGATTGGTCTTGGCTCTTTTGTTGCTACCTATTCACACTGCTGTGTATCAGTGTGTGCTGAAAAACCCTTTCTTTTTTGGTTGGACTTTTGCCAAATTATATTTGCCCAAACTTTGTCACTGCCGTTTCCTTCTTTCTTTCTCAATCTCCTCTAGTAACCAGTCAAGCACATGCTTCCTTTGGTGACATATGAAGCCAGCCACAGCATCTTTTTGACATACTACTTCCCTATCCTCATAGGTCAGTGTTGAGGAGTGTGCTGACTTCCTGTTTTTCTGTATATGAGCTAGTGGCAATCCGGAATGGACAAACACTGCTGTAAATCAACACCCAAAAGAACATAAAGCTGCCTACAGATGATTAGGAAAAAATGGCTTTGGGACATGGCATTAATTCATCTACCTTCAAATTCATATTCATAATCTATATTCAACTTCACCCATTGTTCTACTTCCTGTCCCATTCCTAGATGATATGTTTTCATAAATACATGCTCAGAACTGCTGTAGACCTGTCAAACTGCAAATAGCTTTACATTAAAGTTACATGGCAATGATATTTGACACAATATTTCCTTTCAATTCTTTTCATTTTCCATAGCTCTATTATATTAATACCTCTGTATATACAGTATTTTGTTGCTAATCAAAGTAAAAAAATGTATCTCTATCAGAGGCGATTGGTCTAAGACTGCAAGGGAAGCTCAGCTTCCCCTAAAATGTCAAAAAATAAGTGATCAAATATAAACTGTTGTGTGTACATGTCAGTGAATAAATATGCACTACAACACGCTCAACTTTTGTTCAGAATCAGCTTCTTATCACTGGTAAAGACGCGGCTTTCCTCTCAATCATTCCCGCAGCTTCACAGTGCTTTAAACAGTGAGAACGCTGAGCGTCCACAGAGTTCAATAGCGAAGCAGCGAAGTGCAGCGAAACGAGACGAGTCATTGGATAAATGCTGGGCTTTGTCCCGCCCATTGGACGCTCAGCGTCTCTGGGGGTCTATGGGGCAGTGGGCTGGCCTCGGCTGGCCCGGACGCTCAGCTTCTGCATGATGATTGGATGATCTGTCTGAGGCTGAATCCCTTTTTGATTGACAGCGAAATGAGCGAATCAGCGATCCTTTGGTGAAAAGATCCGTGGGAGCATTACATTTTCATTCTGTTCTGAGTTGAACCGAAGACTTTCTTAAACCTCTTAGCGGCATTTTCTTTGTTTAAAAACGACTAGCGACAAATCGAGCTTCTATTAAAACTTCTGTTTTTTGCAGTTGCTTGTGTTTGGAGACTGACTTCTATCGCAGTTTCTGTCCAGCGGGTGCTGCTGAGCCCCTCCACCGTCACAAAGCACTCACAGGCGGACACACTTCACATGGGCCAAGGCCGTTTAAGCAGCCTAGCTCTGCTGGCCATTGAGAGGACACTAGTCAAGTCCCTGGAAAAGACGCCTTGTTGGTACGACAGGGTCAAAGATCATTTTCTTGAAAAGGAACGGAGGGTAGAATTTACGTATAAATAAACCGACACATTTTATGATGTAGGCCGAAATTGAGCTTCCCCTCCTTGAAAGACCAGTATCCGCCACTGATCTCTATATTTGTTGAGTTTTAGTTTTACCACATCATTCGAGCACAGCAGCTGTCCTTCACATTGTGTATTTCATGATGAATGAATCAACAGAAATGCTTCACAGTTACTTGGAAGATTTTTCATTGACTTCCATTGATAGTTAAATAGCCTTTTTTTCTCCTTTAATTTTACTATTTTTACACATTTTTCTTCTTGCAGTGGCATTATATTTACTTTATTTTGTTTACGTTTTAGAGCTCTGTTGAATATTTTATACATATTTTGCACATTTTCCCTAAATATAATAATGTCTATGTATATATCCTTATTATATTTTTAAAGCATATTTTGAATATCTGTTTTGTTTGTTTCATTGAAGGAGTAGTCACCAAAATCATTTAAATATAGTCTAAAATGGCTGTGTCTGTTCAGCTACAGTGACGTCTTCTTTCTTCTTACAGTTCAGTCTGTGCAACATTTATAGTGACCTTGACTGATTGGGAAATATTTGGGAGATGTGTTTGTTATAGATTTTAACATTGTAATTCCAGCATAAAAATAACAAGGTAAAATGTGAACACACAACAAACCTTGACTGCAAAAATTGACGGCATATTTCTGAAATCTATGGCCAGCTCTGCTTTTAGCTTTGAACACTGCTTGAAGTTTCTATTTTCTGTTTATTTACAATGCATAAGCACTGTTAGAAGCTACGGTACCTACATCTTGATTATGAACATTACTCCCACATCTTGGTGAGCCAAAGCACAAACCACTAATCATTTGTACTAAAGTGCAAAGCTCTTATCAGCTGTAGGCAGCCAAAGCCATCCTTTCCGCACTGAGAGCATGACCAATTATGCTCTCCTGGACTTCTGGGCACAGTTAGACGTGGAACTGCTGGGATTTAAACTCGGGTTACGGCGATGGCACGTTAGTCTGTAGTGCCACTCTGGAGCCTGAGAGATTTTATTTTTACCGACAGTACTGATCCATCACCATGTTGTATGCTCCACTTTCTTGCCTGATAGTCGAAAACCCCTGAAGCTTACCCCTTCTGGACTAGCCTCCTTTGCATTTTAGCAAGCTATCTTTTCCTAGCCACATGACCCAATGCAGCTAGAGTGATCCCCTGCTTTACCCTCATTTCCCTTAGGGGTAGCATCCGGAAAGAAGAGCCTGTTTGCTTAGCCTGAACATCTTCAACCTTCCTCCCTGGGATTCCCTCAGCAGCAGGCTAATGGCCCGCTGTGACTGACTGCAATTCTCAATTACGGCGCGAGTATGAGTGAACATGCTAGTGTCTTCGACTGGAGGCGTGGGCATGGAGAATACGGTGCAGTCAGTTCACACATGAGGGTGTAGCAGCGTCAGACAGAGCTCACTTGACCTCCCGCTGAGCACTGAACTTTTGGCATCTCTCTTGCTCGTGGCACACATGCAGGGCTTTTAGCCTGTATGCTCGCCTAACATGGGCCTGTCACTCATACTCTGCCAGCAGCACTGGCTATACCTTCAGATGAGCTGTCCCAGTGTCCTTGGGGTCTTCAGTTTCACTTCATTGCTATCCACTGTGTGTGAGTGACAGGGGAGACAGCGAGAGTGCTCAGATTGTCAGGTTTTTGCCACTCGTCTCCACCCGACTCCACCTCGGACTCTCACACTCACATACAAACAAAGCTCTGAGGGACCTCGCCTACAAGAGCTGGTGTTTTATCTGTCAAAGGTTTCAGCACCATGGACACTTCCAGCAGCTCCAGTGATAGTCTGTGTTCCTCTTGTTATTCTCTCTCTCTCTCTCTCTCTCTCTCTCTCTCTCTCTCTCTCTCTCTCTCTCCATTAATTCTTTAATTTTTCTCTCCCTCTACGCCCTCTTTCTGCTGGAATTTATAGTTTGTAGATCCTTTTGAATTCCTTTTTCATGTCTCATGCTTTTTTCAATTTCTCCCCGAGTCCCCGCTTTCACTTCACCCTCCACCTCATCTCCCACCTCTTGGCATCATCACTACAATGATGCACGTCACTCTTCCTCTTTTCTCTCTTTTCATCTCCTTCCTCCTCCTCTTCCCAAGCTTTTAATGTCAGCCACATTCGCAACTTGACAAGAGCAGTTGGCTGCTGCAATAAATATTTTAGTAGCCTCCTTTTTTTTCCAAAGAATAAATACAAAGAAGAAGAGAAGGTAAAAGTTGCTCGCTCCATTTGTGCTATCTCCTCTACTGGGTAATCTGCACCCCAATCTTCTGACCTGATTCTAGGGCAGTGGAGTACACCTCAGGGCACAGTCATTTAAAAATATGGGTTTCATTTTAAGAGAAAAACAGAAGTTGCAGAAAGGTCACGGAAATGTGAATTCAAAGTATTTTTAATACTGTAACTACAAACATGTGACAAGAGGGCAGTCCAGGGAAAACAAGAAATTGCAAAGGGTAATTGGACTCCATGAGAAAATGTGAGTATTGATTTAATACTACCACTACTGCATATACAGAGCCTACCAATGACCACTGCTGTTTGAGGAGGGTCATACACTGTCAGTAAAGCTGTCACTGTGGTGGTACCTTCACGGTACCTTTCAGTACCTTAATTTTGGGTGCATAATTGTACCGTATATTGTATAATATTTTAAGCTGTGGTGATTTCATACAACCCATTTCATCTACAGCTCTATTATATTCTTTTATTTTACACAGTTCTATAATGAAATCTTACAAATATTCACCTCTCTTTCAGAAGAACAAAACGTAGTGGACATTTAGGGAACACAACTGGACTTTAACATCACTGCTGTACTGTTAAAGGTACATTTTCACATTTTGTACCTTTAGGAACAATAATGTACCTCTACCATTTTTTTCTGAGAGCGTGTATGGTGCAGTTTTCAGCCACTTTCTGGCTGCCACTAGATGCTTTATTGATTTAACTTCAGCATTTTTTGGATTAACAATAGGACAGACAATAAAGTGTAATGTTGAAGGACTTGGGAAGCTTTACTGCCTGAAAAGGTGAGGATCTTTGAGTGTTTTAAAGGCAGAAAATGGTCTGCTGTTGATATAAAATTGTTGAGATTGTTTATTTCTCAACAGCAGCTCACAGAATTCAGTTACAAGTCAGTTCTCAGTAGGAGTCATCAGAGCCAGAGTTAATGACACTCACTAAGTGTCCAGATGCTGACACTGAGAGAGCAGTAACTAAGTCGATAGAGCATTAAGTGAGAGAGCGAGAGAGTAACCCACAGGGCCTTTGGGCGAGCTCAGACTAACTCTGCCCAGTGTAGTTTAGCTCTAAATTTAGCCATCGGGGATGATTGTATTTCCTAGGCTTCAATAGCCTGGAGAACCCGTGGGAGGGCTTTGTGCCTTCTGTTTCTGACTCTCTTCGAATGGGTCACTGAGGTTCTGCTGTAGTCCTGTGTAGAAATGGGTCAGGCCTCTCTATGTGGGCTGAAACACTCGTCTGTGTTCCATCATAGAAAAGACAAATAGACTTCACCTCTGGGTTTTTATTTTAGCTGGATGAATTTGTTGCGCTTTTCTCCTGGTTAGCTAAGCAGCGTAGCAGATCTAAATCAGTCCACAGTGGAGAGAGATAAATCACTCAGGGCATTGTGGTCCGGCGCTGTAGTGCGGCTAAAAGGAAATTGAGGTTCTGCTCTGTAAATATATCTGAGAGGCCACCGTGTGCGATATAGAAACAGCCATCACAGATAAAGTGCGATACTAGCTTCAGAGAAAACATAAAAGTAAATCCCCAGCAGTGAGTTGTAGTGTAACACCCTGGCCTTTTTTTTTTTTCATTATCATAGTTTCCCTGATAACTCTATCCGTCGCTGTATCACTAAGCTCATAATGTACACTTCCATTCTGTACGTTCCGTCTGATCGCCTCAGAAGATAGAGTCTATTTTTTGATAAGACACTTTGGACACGTGCATGTCAGGTATTTGAAGCCTATGAAAATATCCCCCCCTCTCTTTTGTTGGTGCCGCCAGGAAGCTGCTTTATGAAAGTGCATTTGTTACACCGTAAAGAGAGAAGGGATATTGGTCTGGCGCTCCCTTAGAAGGACACAATGACCTTTCTCTTCTTTTCTCCTCTCATCATAATATGCTCTGCTTTTATATGGCTTGGGATGCTGTTCAATGCCAGCTCACCAAAGGGTAGGACAGATATGAATGCAGAGAAAGAAAATCTGCTGTGAAAGGAAAGTGAAAATCCAATCATTCACTGGCCCATTCAATTCAGCGTGGGTTTTTTTCCCCTCTCTGATGTTTTAAACCTAAGGTGTCAAACATGATTTTTTTTTCCCCATCAAGGCTACAGATTTTGCATAACATTTGGCATGAAAAGCTTCCTCTGATCGTGCTCCAAAGAAATTAATTTGACAAGATATTCTGTTGTTTTTTTTTGTTTGTTTCTGATTTTTGTGCCAGGTGGAGCCTGTGCCATCGCAATATTGGAATATTTTTATTTTGGGCTCTAATCATGTTGAGCGCTCAAATCTAGAGGTTGGGGGCTAGTATCAACTGATAAGTCTGGAACTGTGTGGCCAGTTTAAGGAGAAATTTATTTGTATTAAAATAACATTTTCAGCTATTGAATGTGTGTCTGTGTTGCCCTGTGAAGGACTGGCGCCCCCTCCAGGGTGTATTCCCACCTTGCGCCCAATGATTCCAGGTAGGCTCTGGACCCACCACAACCCTGAATTAGATAAGGGTTACAGATAATGAATGAATGAATGAATTTTCAGCTATTGGACATAACAATTATTTAAAACAGAAAATACATTTTATTTCCAAATTCAGAGAACACATCAAATTATTAAAGTTGTATTAATTGCCTGCAAAGGCGGCACGGTGGCGCAGCAGGTAGTGTCGCAGTCACACAGCTCCAGGGGCCTGGAGGTTGTGGGTTCGATTCCCGTTCCGGGTGACTGTCTGTGAGGACCGGTGCTCCGGTTTCCTCCCACAGTCCAAAAACCCATGTTGGTAGGTGGATTGGCGATTCAAAATTGTCCGTAGGTGTGAGTGAATGTGTGTGTGTGTGTCTGTGTTGCCTTGTGAAGGACTGGCACCCCCTCCAGGGTGTATTCCTGCCTTGCGCCCAGTGATTCCAGGTAGGCTCTGGACCCACAGCGACCCTGAACTGGATAAGGGTTACAGATAATGAATGAATTGCCTGCACACATTCATTGACCATTTTATCTCCATTGACCATACAGTAGCACCTTTGTATATCTACAGTTATAGACTGTATTCCACCTGTTTCTCTGCACAATTTCTTACCCTCATTTCACCCTGCTTTTCAATGGTCAGTATCCCCACAGCACCACCACAGAGCAGGTACGATTTAGGTCATTCTCATTCATCATGTGGTGGCGGTCTGTTAGTGTGAGTTGCATTGGTATGAGTGGATCAGACACAGAAATGCTGCTTGAGTTTTTAAACAAAGATTCCACTCCCTGTCCACTCTGTTAAACACATCTACCCTCTTTTAGATGTAGAGTCAGAGACAGTAGGTCATCTGTTACTGTACAGTTTGTGTTGTCCTCTTGTCCTCTTGTCGGCTGGATATTCAGTCCAGATCAGTGTAAAAGCCCCAGCTACAAAGTCATCGGACAGCCCAACGTACTTGGAGGAGAATACGCAGAACTTCTCAGTTCTGTTTCTATAGCTGTGAGATGCCCACACTATCTAGGATCATGCTGACTGATGGGAGGAGAGGAAGACCATTCTACACACCCCCAGAGAATGAGGCCAATTATGTTCTATTTGACTCTCCGCCATGGATGGCAGCATCACTGCCAAAGATCAAACCCACAATAACCTGAGCTTTTAGGTTTTCTATAGGCTCACGTTCGGAACATAACTGTGGGAAGAAGGAGCCAGAAATCTGCAGGAAAAGCATAGTACATTGTGCCCAGAGCTTCTGAATTGTTCAGATTGGATGATGCATTTAGTAATAGGGTGTGCAGGTCCACACTGTATTTCTGCTTCTCTGCCCTGAAGCGTTCTCTCTTTACCTTGTCTTCAGACATGATAGACACTGTATGTGGGATATACCCATGAGAGAAACTTCAGGGGGGAAAAACTTCACTCAACCGCCCCTTTCTCTGTGACTCACTCTTTCTTTGCTCTGTTCTTCCTCCATCCTGTTGCTATTCCTGTCTGCTCTATGTGGGTCATTGCACTTGTCCGCTGGGGTGGGAGACAGATGGGAATATCCCTTCTTCGTCCTTTCCTTCGTTTTCCTCTGCTGTGTCGGCTCCCTTTGTCTCCAGAGACATGTCTGGCCCTGTGTTTGACATTGTAGCCCATTTGTGGGATGCAGTGGATGATGGCGGGTTACTTTGTTGTGTTTTTTATTTGTGTGTGTGTGTGTGTGTGTGTGTTTCTATGCATATGGGTCCTCCGGGGCATTTTACTGCCATGGTGTAGTACCAGGTCTTGCATCAGAAAACCTGCTCCCGTTTGTCTTTGTTGAAGCTGTAACTATATCAATTTGATTAATATGGATTAGTTTTTTAAATGCACTACTGGCACTATTTTCAGAACACACACAAAAATGGAGCCACAGATATTGAGTGAGAAGGCTCCACCTAACCCTAATCTACAGACAGAGGTGCTCAGGATCTATATTCATGGCGCTTTCCTCCAATAGCTCATTTAAGTAATGTGGGAAATCCACAGAGAAGGCTGCTTTAACTTGTGAAAACAAGCCTGCAATTTGGGAACAGGGAAACCAGTACAGTGCAGGCATGTGAAGAATTAAAATCCTTTTTTTTTTATAAACTAGTGGATATTAACATTCCTCCATATGTATTTGACACAATCTAATTCAGAAACTCACAAGGCACTAAAATGCCGCAGGGACCTGGAGGTTGTGGGTTCGATTCCCGCTCCAGGTGACTGTCTGTGAGGAGTGTGGTGTGTTCTCTCTGTGTCTGTGTGGGTTTCCTCCGGGTGACTATCTGTGAGGAGTGTGGTGTGTTCTCTCTGTGTCTGTGTGGGTTTCCTCCGGGTGACTATCTGTGAGGAGTGTGGTGTGTTCTCTCTGTGTCTGCGTGGGTTTCCTCCGGGTGACTGTCTGTGAGGAGTGTGGTGTGTTCCCTCTTTGTCTGCGTGGGTTTCCTCCGGGTGACTATCTGTGAGGAGTGTGGTGTGTTCTCCCTGTGTCTGCGTGGGTTTCCTCCGGGTGACTGTCTGTGAGGAGTGTGGTGTGTTCTCCGTGTGTCTGCGTGGGTTTCCTCCGGGTGCTCCGGTTTCCTCCCACAGTCCAAAAACACACGTTGGTAGGTGGATTGGTGACTCAAAAAGGTCCGGTGTGAAAGTGTGTGTGTGTGTGTGTGTGTGTGTTGCCCTGTGAAGGACTGCCGCCCCCTCCAGGGTGTGTTCCTGCCTTGCGCCCAGTGATTCCAGGTAGGCTCTGGACCCACTGCGACCCTGAATTGGATAAGGGTTACAGATAATGGATGGATGGATGGATGCTTTAGGGGTGTTTGAAATCATTTTACAAATGATATGCAGTCATGAATATGGAAAATATATTGTTATATTTACTATTTTAATTAATTGTAAAATTACTGAAGTTTTTACCTCTTTTGGCAGGGTCTCTCCTAGCATGGGTATCATAAACCGTCCTGGATAAACCACTTTACTCTTATTAGAGCTTTTTTGTGACCACATTAGATTGTATTGAATAATAGAGGTGCACCAATCCAGCTTCATCTGTTCCACAACAGTTACATTAACGTTCGATACATAATCAAACCTCATACAGATCCAGTGCCAGTGTTGAATTACTCAC
Source organism: Hoplias malabaricus (assembly GCF_029633855.1). Taxonomy (NCBI): domain Eukaryota; kingdom Metazoa; phylum Chordata; class Actinopteri; order Characiformes; family Erythrinidae; genus Hoplias; species Hoplias malabaricus. The sequence continues at coordinate 5,805,923 of NC_089816.1, forward strand.
CATGTGGCAGAGACTTAAGTCATCAGGATTAGCTTATACATTACTGACTTCATCAAATTAAATATAACATGTTCACACACAGATAGAAATGTACTGAATTTATTTGTCATTATAATATATGGTCTCTTAAAAAACATGTGGATACTGCTCACAAAATGTTCACAGGGCTGAAACTACCCCTTTCTCTTTTCTCTGTTTATCACAGCAAGGCTCTCCTGTGCCCTGTAGCTGTCATATTCAAACTAATGACCAGCCTCCTGATGACTCAGACTAAAAAAAAAAAAGGATGACTGTAAAAACCAGGGTAGCATAACTTTTTTTTGGACAGGAAAGCTGTGGATAGATGATTTGATTTGATCCCTGGAGTTCCTGGTGGCAGAATCTGGCTGACAAGGGCATATTCAGTGGGTCTGAAGGACGGAGGAGTGGTCAGGGCAGACGGATCATTTACCTCAGCTACGCTATCTGATGCCATGATGATGACGGGGAGCTATGCACTATGCACTGTGCTGTGTGTTTAAGAACAGACCTGTACACACAGTACCCTTCCCCTCAAGCCTGGATGGTGGTGGAATTTGTCTGAGGTGTGTGTGTTCGCTAAGAGGTCAAGGACGGTCATACACCATGCCTCTGGCTACTCTTGTGTGTACCCTTGTGGCGTTTATTTAAAGAGCTCATCAACCTCACTCCACCCTCACCCTCCCCCAACACACACACACACACAGCTCTATACCCAGTGTGTCCTGCCTCCCAGCCTGCTGGATTAATTAATCTGCTTTCCCCTCCTGATCCAGGAGAGCTGTTGAAAAAGGCCCTTGCCTCTCGCCGGTGGGCATCGAGATGCCAGCCTGCACCCATTCATCACCTCGACTTTGGAGAGAGAGAGCGAGAGAAAGAAATTCAGGATGGAATGAGGGGAAAGGTGAGGGAGGCTATGATTAAACAGGAGGGCCGTTGCTATTGTTTGGGCTGAGAGGGCCACATAATAATGTATATAGTGCTGAGTTGAGCACATGGGGCCAGGCTGTAATGAGAGGGGCTGGGTATTTAAGATGTGAAGAAGATACAGAAGCTACCGTAGATTAATAACTACTGTTATGGCTCCTGCGGTTGCTCATAAACACAAAAGCAATCCTTTGTTGTTTCATTAGAGAAACAGTCCTCAAATAAATGGAAGTCGATATAATAGCAATGGCATTAGCGTGTGGAAGCAAGGGACACGAGAGTATATAGAGTATTTCTTCTGATATTTAGAGTATTAATAGGCAGTGTGTGTCATTTTGCTGCAGTAAGACCATTAGTGTGGTCAGGTACGGCTGTTGGAGGATTAATTTAGGATCACATGCATCATTCCAACCCATCCCAGAGGTACAGGATGGTGCGCCAACACAGATCCACTGCTCCACTGCCAGTTGCTTTGGCATAGGATCCATATTATAGGCTACCATTGCATTTTAGACTCAATAGGTGAACATTACCTTGGCTGAATTCAGTTATTTTAAGGGGTGTTTATAAACTTTGGGAACATAGTGTACAGTTAAATGTGTAATTTGACGTGGATTTATACAATGGAATTATACTAAATAACAAAAACAAAGGGTCTGAAGACTTCAGATCAGACGGGTGTGGATGTCATGTATGCAGCAAGAGATAAATCTGAGAATGCTATAGGGGGAATAGCAAAGCTCCTAATTAATGGACAGAAGAAGAAAGGAGAGGTGAAGAAAGTGGAGTGGAAGTGATGAGAGAGGGGTGGAGGAGACGCTTGGGTGAGGCTGGGTCTTTGATCAGGGTGACACCTGAGGAGGCACAGGCTCCAGGCTCCAGGCCTGCCACAGCTACGCTAACGTTACAGCTAACAAGCTAACGAGAGGAAAACAAGTCAACTTAGGCAGAGTTCCGCTACTCTAATGACTCAACAGAGTGGGTGGCACTTTTTACCCATTCTCTTCTCCTTCTTTCTCTCACATAGTCTATATGTTCCTCTTTTATCATCCCTCTTTCTCACTCTCTTTAACTCAATCGCTTTCTCCCTGTCTCTGCCCCATCTCTCTCTCTCTCTCTCTCTCTCTCTCTCTCTCTCTCTCTCTCTCTCTCTCTCTCTCTCTCTCTCTCTCTCTCTCTCCCTCTCTCTCTCTCTCTCTCTGGGCGTTTATAATATATAGAGTGTAGAAGACTTCACCTCTATTTCTGTATTTCTTTTTGCAGATAATCCTTCCCAATGCAAACATGCCTCGCGTCCATAGTCCATCTCAGCTGGAGAATTTTTAATCAGCCGAGCTGGAAACCACATGGGCAAAAGGACTGTAAACACTCTCCTAGTTGTGCACTGTAAATAAGTGTGACTCAGAGAGGGAATATTTCACAACTGTGAAGAGCTCTAGGTGAAAATGATTCTGTGCTTCTGCAGAGCCACCGGTGAGCTTCTGATAACACAGTAGGGCTGGACGTAAGCAAAGTTTGGCCAAAATTAAACTTTAAGCCCTGTTCCAGACTCTAGACACCAGAAAATATCTCAGTGACATATTCACAGACCAATATTAAGCCTACTGTGGTTTTATTTATTTAATTATTTTATTGTGCCCAGTGCTTCAGTTATTTTCAGAGGACAATATCTTTTCAAAGTTTTTCAAAGAAATCTGCCATAATTTCAAAGTTTAGTGTTAAAAGTTAAGCATTCTACTGCTTCTCTCAGTCCAAGTCAGCTTCACTCAGTGAGATTGAGGACTGGGCTCTGAGGTGGCCAATCCTTTGTTTAAAAAATAGAACTTGGAGCAAGAAAGATCTCTCTGAAGTACTGACTGGGGATTGGAAAATTTTAACAATGTATCCGCAGCGTCCTGAAGCCAAGGTCATCTTGCCTGACAAAAATGTTAAAATGAACGAAAACAGAGTAGTGTGCTGAAGAGCTGAATGAGGAATTGCACTGATTTTTCAAATATTCTTATCATATAAAGAGTTCATAATCAAATACACAGCTGAAGAAATTCGCTCAGACTGGTTTGATGTAAAATGCTTCATTCTAGAGAAGCATATTGGGGCAGACATTGTCACAGCAGTGATGATGAGAGTCAGACTTAGAAAGCTATATGTGAAATAGTCATGAATTCTCTGACACATGCCTCATACCTTTTAAGCTAAAATGTTCTTCTTTAAATGCACCCACAGCAGACAAGAGAATGCAGGGCATTTATAAGATGTAATAATACCCAAGGAAAATTGATTTCTTCTGGTTTACCCATTATATGTTTTTCTGCATTATATACATTTGCTAGTTCACTGTTGGGCATAAGGTAAAATGTGCTGTAGTCTCCATAAACCCTCCTGTTTTTCTTAGCCCTACTGGAAAGAAAGTAACCATGAATATATGGTTCCATATCAAAACCCTCCAAATGAACCTGAAAAAGGGAATGATGCAGATGCTTTCAGTAGTCTGTGAAATTCCACTAAACCTAAATATACAATTAGAAAATCAACAAAACATGTCATTTATCCAGGCATGTCCAAAACTTTGCATATGATTTGTGTATAACAAGGCCTGTGTGTTTTTCTAGCATTCACACCAAGACTGTGGCTTCAGACTCACTGCTGCAAGTCCTTTGTACTAAAGCAGAAAATTCTTGGGCTTTTGATGTGGGCCTGTACCTTCAGCTTCTTCCGTGTGGTTTACCCAGACCTCTGCCAAGGCGGCGTTGAAGCTGGAATCCCGCCTGTCTGGACACACGCAGTCGAGCACTGCTCTGCACCGCGGAACTAATGTCCAGCCTGGCCGTGGGATTGGCTCCCTCTGGAGCAGAGGAGCTGGAGGGGCCGTGGATCACAGCTGATAACCGCAGCTCCACTTCTGACTGGACACAGATTTCAAAAGCTGCAAAACTACTGCAGCTAAGATTGAGTGTGTTTACAATCTGAGCCCTCTAGCACAAATTTGAAATGTGTGCATTTGATTTAGAGTTGTGTGCAAACGTTTGAACACCCTTGGAACACCCTTATTTGAGTTTAACACTGAGGGAAAAAAAGATATTAAGGCCAATAATCACATGTTGTCTTGTTTATGTTAAATAAATAGCAATTATTCAAATAAAACATGTAGAAGTGTGTCTCTTCATAAGATGTGCAAATCCACGGGTGCGTAGACATTTGCACACAAACCCACATCACTTATGCACATTGTCTTCATGCCTAAGTGTAATGAGCATGTCACATGGAGATCTGATTCAGTCTGAAAGGCCAGGCTTTGTTTTGCCAGGTTCAGACTGTGTGATAAATGATGAAACTGTGTAATTGTGGAGGTGGCATGACAACGCGTTTAAAGCTGATCTAGACGTCACGTCAATCCAATCTCACAGCAGTCAGACACGCAGGAGCACCTTAGCTTTGACTGCCATATAATTAGAACAATAACAGCAGAGGAATGGAGCCTCTAATTTCAGCTGTGTTCTGGTGTAGCTGGAGAATGTTTCTGTGTTTCAGTGCTGTAAACCTTTCAGGAACAGTAATATTGACTGGCAAGGCCTCTTCTATTTAATATATATTATGTGAACATAACAAAAATTGAGTGCACACAGCTGCTTGAAGGTGCACCCAGTCTGGACACAGACGTTAAACTCCACTGAGTTGAAATGAAAGTTCACCATACTCAATGCCTGTGGTGGACAGTAATGAAGTGTTTTAGAGAAGTATTTCCATTTTTGACTTTAACTCCATTATGTTTCAAAGTCAAATATCATCATTGTCATTTCTATTGGCTTATGTGCGCATATAACCGTAACAGATGCTCTGCACAGTTGTCTGCGATATGTCTCTTGGAGACACACAGCGGTACTATTTCAAGCACACAGACGGAGACAGTCACAATAAGAGCTCAGGCTTAATAATGACATTCACTTAAAGGTTTGGGGGCGGCACGGTGGTGCAGCAGGTAGTGTCGCAGTCACACAGCTCCAGGGACCTGGAGGTTGTGGGTTTGATTCCCGCTCCGGGTGACTGTCTGCGAGGAGTCCGCGTGGGTTTCCTCCGGGTGCTCCGGTTTCCTCCCACGGTCCAAAAACACACGTTGGTAGGTGGATTGGTGACTCCAAAGTGTCCGTAGGTGTGAGTGTGTGAGTGAATGTGTGTGTGTCTGTGTTGCCCTGTGAAGGACAGGCGCCCCCTCCAGGGTGTATTCCCTGCCTTGCGCCCAATGATTCCAGGTAGGCTCTTGACCCACTGCGACCCTGAATTGGATAAGGGTTACAGATAATGAATGAATGAATGAATGAATGAACTTAAAGGATTGGTGAACTGAAAGGGACACTATTTTTTTTTCACCTAAAATGTATTTATTAATCAAAAGTCTTGTTATAAAAACGATAATAGGACATTAAAGTCGTACAATAAATCATTGTATTTTTACTTTCATTACATTTGAAATATATTTTTGTACTTTTACTCAAGTGGAGGCCTCAAACGAGGACATGTACTTTTGCTGGAGTAATATTTTCCCTTGAGTATCGCTATTTTAACTCAAGTATGTAGTTTGTGTACTTTGTCCACCACTTCTCAAAGCCAGTTCTATGCTGGAGGGCTATAAAATTCCCCCAGCATTGGGTGGTAAAACAGTGGAGCTGCAGTCTCTCAACTAATAGGAGTGGTGTTTGTGATCCCGGGTTTATCACCCAACATTAGTACCACGTGTCATTTATGATGCTGAGAATGAAAGACCACAATATTCCAACTTCTAATGTAAAGCCTCCCAGAAGAGTAGAGGCTGTTACTGCAGTTAAGCCCTGGATTTCCAAAGTGTTTAGTTTTACATACACAGTGTAATGACATACTCACCAGTTTCACTGCCCCTCTGTGTAGCAGTTGGGTTGGTGATGGCCGTTAACGATGTTAAAGTCTGAGTATGTAGGAATATGACTGGACAGTTGGTCTTAAGCCTCTGACTTTATGAAGAGAGAGACTAAAAAAAGATGCAGATGGGGATGTCAGCTGGGGAAAAAAGGCACAGATGTGTGCAGGTTGTGGTAACTTTAATCACAGTCTAAGAATCAAAATCCAGAAAATGGGCACAGATCAAAAACAAGAAAAACTGTAATGATGCAAACAGATCTAAGGGAAGATGCAAAAGAAGAATCCAGAGAAAGAACATGGAAACAAAGGTCGATAAACATACACAGGAACACTTAGTAAAGCAGCGCAACAATGATGCAATACTACGCACAGGAAAATTATAAAGACACAGCTTAAATAGACACATAAACAGTAGTTGTGTGAGAGACAGCACCAGTTCAAGTTCTAGTTGGTCCAGGAGTTGTCCAACAGTAGTATTCCCTGTGTCTAGCAGAGAAGTGACGAGAGGAATGTATGACAATGGAATTTATTCTAAATTTGGCTTTTGCTTCTAAAGTCTGTTATTTATCTCACCAAGAAAACGAGATGAAAATAATTGTAGATAACCAAAGAACACTTTAAACCATGAACAAAAACTCATGAATAGATAAAAAGCACTGTGATGTAAGGATAGATGTGTCAGAGCCCATAAAAGACAAATAGACTAGCATGAACTCATTTGCTGTAGAATACAAACAACTTTTATATCTACCACATTCAATGCAACTTACAATTTGCAGAACTGAGTTTTTAAAGGGTAAGCATAGTGGTGCTGCAAGTAGTGTCTCTGCCACACAGCTTCAGAGACCTGATGATCCTTGTGTCAATGACTATGAGGAGTTTGGTGTGTTCTCACTGTGTGTGCCTGGGTTTCCTCCAGGTCCTCTGGTTCCCTTTTCCCGTCCATGTATTTAGATGGATTGGCTGTGTCGAAAAAAGTGTTCACAGGTGTGTGTGATGCCCTCTGATGGACTAGCATCCAGTCCAGTGTGTGCTCCTGACCTGAACTGGACGAAGAAGTTATGGAAAATGAGTGAGCGATTGAGTTGTAAAAGGCTCTGAGTATGTTTATTAAATGTAGAAACATGGGCTTTTATGACTGCAATTGACACTGACACAGTCATCTCTGATGATGATGTCATTGAAAGGCAGTGCTGTTAGTTCATTTCCTTTAATAGCTCACATGTAATTTATAAAACACAGTTGCAGGCAATAACATAACACACATGATCCATAGCATGGTAAAGGAATAATCAAGTGTTTTTCATCCTACACACATTCTGTCATCAGTTAGTCTGTCACAGATGTTCGACCATGAAGCATCACTAAATGACCAAATGTGTTTGTGTTTGTGTGTGTGTGTGTGTGCATTTGCAATCTAAGTTTGTTCTTAAATCAAGGATATTTATAGTGAGTTTCTTCCCATTTACTGCAGTAACAGTTTTTGAAAGGCTTTAGACAGGAGGTACTCAGGCGGGGATGTTAGATGACAAGTTCTGGATCACAAACATCTCTCAGATTCATCTCATAGGTATTGGATGAAGTTCCACTCTTCACAGGCCAATGCAGGGATGCTGTATACCTTTATAGCTGACATTGGCTGTTGGGCATGGTGACTTTCTGCCGTCTGGCTTCGTCAGGGATGCCGTCAAACATGTTCTGACATTACTGACATAAAAATAAAGACAACAGTTACAAAACTTTATCATGAAAATGCAGCTACAACATCAGAACAGTGACCTGGCCAAAAATAAAACTGAAGCTGGGCCTGAATAATTTCACCTCCACAGGGTTGGGAACGGTTCACTTTCACTTTGATCGGGGATAACACCCTTCACACGCTTCACAAAAGCGAAGCTGTGGTCGTCTTTCGCCCACCTTGCCTCACTCACTTCCCAACACCTGTGTCCACACCACAGCTTCGTGCGCTTGGAAGTCAGAAACATCCAAGAATAAACTCAGAATATTTTGAGAATAAAGTCAGAATATTTAGAGAAAAATTCAGAATTTTCTGACTTTATCGCTCAGCATTTAAATATTCTCTATAAGAGATTTAGTCAGTATTTTTCATCTGAGTTTTCTGCGCACTGTCAGTGGAGCGGTAGTGGGTTTGCGTTGTGAGCGGATGCAGGAAAATACACATTTCATTCCCAGGCAAATTAATCAGTAAAAATCCAAATGATCTGCCGTCATCACAATTTTAGGATGGTTTAAAAAATTATGGCTGATTACAGATGCCAGTGCCGTATGTGTTCTGGCTGTCTGTTTTCATGCTTTTCTACTAAGATTTTTTTTATTTTATTTTATTTTCCCTTATTATGTGTCATTGTGCAATTACAACAAAATGTGTTTTCCCAATTTAACCCATCCATGGAAGTTAACACACACATACTGGTGCACTATAAGCAGAGCAGGTGCCTGTGGAGCAGTTGGGGGTTAAGTGACTTGCTCAAGGGCACTGAAAATGTGGTTTAAAGAGGAAGACAGCGTTGTTCCTTCATTGCCCCCTCCCTTCTCAACCCCAATTTTTCTTCTGGTTCAAGAACAGAACCAGATCCTAAGCTCTCTTCTCTAGACATTAGCCCATGGCTGCCCCTGACTATGTTCACGTTTGCATATTTGGATGTCTGTGTTCTCAGTGGGTTTTCTTTCATTGCCTTAGCTAACATATGGATATAGAATGTATTATAAATATGTCCAGAATAATCAGGTTTTTGGGAAATAGTTTTAGTTTTTGGATCTGATACAGATGCAGTAGATAGAAATTGGGTTCAAAATTGCAGGAATTTCTGTGTGAGGACAGAGGGGCTGAATGTTAAAAGTGCTCTCTAACAGTTCCATAATGATGAGCTCCATCATTAAGGGAATAACAGCAGAGGAGAAGGAGGAGACAAAGAAAACAGACAAAGATACTGCGCTCTCCATGTCTACATTCACTTTTGATAGAAAGAGCACATCTCTCCATACACTGTTCATCTTTTCACCCTCTCTCTCTCTCTCATACACACATACACCCCCACTCCCACACACACACACTCCATCTCTCTTAAGCTAGCGCTTGCACAGTGTGCTCCACATCTGGCGCGAGGACTTCAAAACCAGCCTCTATCCCCTCGTTGCTCTGCTTTTAAATTCAGAGCCGTGCTTTTATCTGCCTTTAAAGACCCACTTCAAAAGGGAAGGAAGTTTTCATTCATTATCACTACATTGCTTGCATTAAATCCCTCCATTAATATGTATTCTGCAGCTAATATGTGTACATGTTCCTAAATAAGAAATGAAATCCGAAAAGAAAAGAAAAATGTCAGAGGGAATAATTGGACAGTGGGGTGCACTCTTAAGGAATGGCAGAGAGGTGAAAAAGGTCTGGGAAAGGTGTGGGGTTGGCTTCCTTCTCTGTTTATTTTAAGCTACGTGGCATCCTCGGGGAGATGGGCCAAAGTTGCAGAGAGCAGGCTGTAGAGTAAGAGTGGGCGTCTGCGTCAGAATGTCTTATGCTTTCCTCTTTCTTTCATTTTCTTCCTTTTCAGCGATCGCTCTCTTCCCTGGACATGTTCAACTCTGGCTCAGATTCATGTTTTTTTTTTTTTAATCCATGTTCTATGTGTGGTCTTTTCAGAGCCACAACACTGCTGCTAATTGAAACACATGCAGCTCAGTTACACAGTTGCAGAGGAGTCATGTATTCGTCTGTATCTGTGGCATTCCGCATGTGATGTGGGATGCTTTCATGGGAAATGACTGAGGTGATTGGGTCTTAAGCAAAAAAGATTCATTTCTCATTTGATGTGGTACATATTTGACATGCAGTGTGGCTATCTGAGGTATGTGTGAAGGTGGGTGCTTGTATCTGTAGATTTTCAGGACTAAATATGTTCTGATTCTGTAAAGAAATCAGAGAAATGCAGGGTCCTGTAATGTTCTGACTTACATATTGTCCATGTAATTAACATCCATCCAGCCATCCATCCATCCATTTTCCACCACTTATCCGGATCCGGGTCGCAGGGGAAGCAGTCCGAGTACAGAAACCCAGACCTCCCTCTCCCCAGCCACTGCTTCCAGCTCCTCCGGGGGTATACTGAGGCGTTCCCAGGCCAGTCGAGACATGTAGCCTCTCCAGCATGTTCTTTGTCTGCCCTGGGGCCTCCTCCCCGTTGGACATGCCTGGAACACCTCACCAGGAAGGCGTCCAGGAGGCATCCGAACCAGATGCCCGAACCACCTCAACTGGCTCCTCTCGACGTGGAGGAGCAGCGGCTCCACTTCGAGTCTCTCCCGGATGTCCGAGCTTCTAACCCTGTCTCTCAGGGAGAGTCCAGACACCCTGCGGAGAAAACTCATTTCAGCCGCTTGTACCCGCGATCTCGTTCTTTCGGTCACTACCCAAAGCTCATGACCATAGGTGAGGCTTCGCTTTTCTGCTCAGCTCTCTCTTCGCCACAACGGACCGGTACAGAGCCCGCATTACTACTGACGCTGCACCGATCCGCCTGTCAATCTCCCACTCCACCTTTCCCTCACTCATGAACAAGACCCCGAGGTATTTAAACTCCTCCACTTGAGGCAGGATCTCACTTCCAACCTGGAGAGAGCACTCCACCCTTTTCCGACTGAGTACCATGGACTCGGACTTGGAGGTGCTGATCCTCATCCCTACTGCTTCACACTCGGCTGCAAACTGGTCCAGCAAGCCCAGCAAGAGCTGGAGGTCCCGGCTCGATGAAGCCAGCAAGACCACATCATCTGCAAAAAGCAGACATGGAATCCTGAGACCACTGAACCGGACACCTTCCGCCACTTGGCTATGCTGAGAAATTCTGTCCATAAAAATTATGAACAGAACCGGTGACAACGGGCAGCCCTGACGGAGTCCAACTCTGACTGGAAACCAGTCGGACTTACTGCCAGCCATACGAACCAGACTCAGACAAACATTATACAGTGTAAAGAAAGCCTAGATCTATGTCATCTACAGACAGTTAAAGAGCTGTGTGTTATTCCGTTAAACCTCCAAACTTAATACATTAAGGCAACATTGCTGATGATGTAGGTAAGTATAATTTAAAAAATTGCAGCTCTTGAAATTGGTTATAGATATGATACATGTTTCAGCCCTACACCTAAGGATGCAGCACTGTGCTATATAATACTGCATAAAATAACATATGACAAAAACCTGAACTCTTGTGCACACATAAGCATTCACCCCTACCCCATCTTCGCCAACCAATTACAGCTGCAGGTTTCTTGGGGATATCTACATTAGCTTAGCATATCTGTTAAGGTCTGGGCTGTGAACAGATTCTTCTTATACTTTTTATCAATGTTTCCATTTTAAACCACTCCACTGTAGCTTCAGCTGTATGTTTAGGGTTATTTTCCTATGAAAATGTGAGCCTCTGTCCCAGCCTCAAATCTCTGGCAGATTGAAACAGGTTTTCCTCAAGAGATGTACTGTATTTAGTGCCATCCAAATATTCATGAGTCCTGGCCAGTTTTCCAGTCACTGCAGATGAATGAGCATCCCCCCAGTATGAAGCTGACACCATCATGCTTCAGTGTGGGTATGGTATTTTCAGGGTGAAAGGAAGTGTTGGGTTTGTGCCACACCGAGTTTCCTATGATGGCCAGATATGTCAAATTAAGTCACTTCTGACCAGAGAACCAGCTTCCAAGAGTTTGGGGAGTCTGCCATATGCTGTTGGGTGAAATCCAATCTTATTTTCTTTATTTTAAGCAATGGCTTTTTGCTGGCCACTCTTCCATGAAACACCTCTCTGTTAAGGGTAGTTAGAGAGCACCTTAGCGTAGTCTTAGGGACAGATACTGTCATCTCTGCTGAGGATCTTCAGTTTTCAGTGGTCCTTCAGTGTTATCTTAGTCTCTTTGTTGAATCTCTGATTAACACCCTTCTTGCCAGTCTGTGACAGTTGGTGGGTGGTCTTCTCCTGTCAGGTTTGTAGTGGTGCCATTTTTTAAAAACATATTTTAATAATGAATTTAATGCTGTTCTGTGAAATGTTCAAAATGTCTGATTTTTTTAAATAATCCAGTGCTGATAATCCAGTCTTTTTTTCAGAACAGGTGTAGTTATAGTTTAACCATGTGACACATCAAGTGACACTTTGATTGCACAAAGGTGTAATTTATTTTAATTAAAATGACAGCTTCAGAATCATTGTGATGCTTCAATTACCTGTAATAAGGAGAATCAAGTCTCTGTTGTTACTACTCTGGGCTGAACTCTGTAGAAACTTCACTATGTAACTTTTGGAGGAGGGCAGGAAACCACCACTTCCCTCCCCACTCCCCGTGATATCAGTACTGTGCTGTAAAAGGGCATTACATTTTGTAACCCAGAAACAAAAATACAAAATCTTACCTAGAGTTCCTTTAATCAACTGACTGTGTGACCTCTGAAATTAATTGGTTACACTAGATCTTGGCTGTCTCTGTATGTACCCTTGTGTGTTCTCACATCCTTGTGATCTTGCTTGATATCCCCCAAGTTACATTTCAGTTTTTAAGAATAGAAACTACTGGATGTTGTTCTTGATCCAACCCAAAAAATAAGGATGCATTGGTTCATGACTTGCCAACAAAAATGACCCTAAAGTCCCATCTTTTCACTGCGGCATCATGAATTTGCTCTTGCAAGGTGATTTCTCAAGAACGTTTCTCTCATTAACTTCCTTCTGTAGAACACAAGTCCATCCTTCTCATCTTCTCATTCTTGCTACTGAGAAATAAATCCATGTCCTGATATTGTATAAATATCAACCTGTATTTATGGTGGGGCCTTTAGGAGACTCTGAAGATTGTGAGAGGCTTCGTAGCTGGGGCTCTGGTGAGTTTTAGTGCTTGTTTCATGTGGCTGGTTGGCTGCCATCGCTTGACTCTGGCTGCCTTTGATTAGGGGTTCAAAGCTCATCTGAGAGCGAGGCTCTCTCGAGGAGTTCTGGCACGTTTTCTGAACCATGGCCCTGACTGCACTCCTCCTTTTCTCAAACATTCTCTCTTTCTCTCTCTCTCGCTCTCTCTTAGCCCTCCTACACCTTGCCTTTGTGTGTCCTCTCACCTTCACACCTGCTGGACATGTGGAGCTGGAGAAAAAAAAAGGATATGTTTCTTCACACCCCCATGCACACATACTGACAAAACTGTGTAGCTGAGTCTTTCTATAGACTTTATGACTAGACCTACAGATGGAGCACAGCCCCAAATCAATAGTGATCCTTAGATATTCTGGCACCATGTAATTGTGTAAAAGATGCCTTTTATTGGAGTGTGAATTTGTGTGTGTGTGTGTCCTCCAAACTCCAGGCTGCTTGCTTGATCACCACAGAGTTTGAATCCTGTAGCTCAGAGCTTGACCTTGACCCTAATAGTAAGCAGAAATCAGTGAAAGTCACTGCGACAGGCTTGATGCTAATTTTAACATTTATAGTCTGTTTTATTCATTTTTAATGCATTAATTAATGTGAAATGAAGGAGTCAAATATAAAACATTACTATTTTTTACTGTAATATTTTGTCATGCCATATATCAAACATGGGAATCAAATGAAAATGTACAGTAGTTATTTATTAAACGTTGATATCATCCAGGGCGGCACAGGTAGTGTCACAGTCACAGAGCTCTAGGGACCTGGAGGTTGTGGATTCAAGTTCCGCACCAGGTGACTGTCTGTGAGGAGTGTGGTGTGTTCTCCCTGTGTCTGCATGGGTTTCCTCCGGGTGACTGTCTGTGAGGAGTGTGGTGTGTTCTCCCTGTGTCTGCGTGGGTTTCCTCCGGGTGACTGTCTGTGAGGAGTGTGGTGTGTTCTCCCTGTGTCTGCGTGGGTTTCCTCCGGGTGACTGTCTGTGAGGAGTGTGGTGTGTTCTCCCTGTGTCTGCGTGGGTTTCCTCCGGGTGACTGTCTCTGAGGAGTGTGGTGTGTTCTCCCTGTGTCTCTGTGGGTTTCCTCCGGGTGCTCTGTTTTCCTCCCACGGTCCAAAACACACGTTGGTATGTAGATTGGCGACTCAGTGTCCATAGGTGTGAGTGTGTTGCCCTGCAAAGGTCTGGTGCCCCCTCCAGGGTGTTTTCCCACCTTACACTCTGTGATTCCGGGTAGGCGCCGGACCCAGAGCGACCCAGAACTGGATAAGCGATTACAGACAATGAATGAATGAATTCATATCATCCAGCATAAAACCTGTGCAAGATAAATATGTGAATTGAAATGATCCTCTGTAGTGACCCCTAGTGAGAGAATCTGAAAGTACGGAAGAAGAGTCATTCATTCATTTATTCATTCATACTTTGTCTGTAACATCTTGTCCAGTTCAGGGTCATGGTGGGTCCAAAGCCTATTCACAAGGTGGGAACACACCCAGGAGGTGGCAACAGATCTTTGCAATGCGACACACACTCATACATTCAAGGAAGAAGATGCAAATGTTAATTTCATATCTTTTCTCTTTTCCCACTTAGGGTTTTTGACAGCTGTACACCCTCATCCACATCCTTTGAGGCAAACGATTGTATGTTCTATCACAAAGAACTTACACAAAGAATCAGTAAAATGACTTCAGTGATCATGTATGGATGATAATATATGAATATATGTGAATGAAGGCTAATCTCTCATTGTGTTTATTACTAATGCTTTAAAACATGTATATTTGAATAGCAGAAGTGTTAAAAATGCCCATCCCTAAGAAGATCTGAGACGTTCATACAGGCTATGAGGAACTGGAACATTTAGGATCACTTGGAAACCATTTGTAATACAATAGTGTTCCAGTCCTACCTGTGGAGGTCAGTCTGCGGGTTGAGGGAGGGTTGGACTGGGTCTGGACTCCAGGGTGCCATACAACAGCATACGGGAAGCATATCGCCGACTCTCAGTGGGTGGGGAAGCTTAAGGAAAGGGGGAGGTGATTCCAGTAAGGAAAGAGACAGAGTTCTGGTAAGGACACGATAGCATCGTTCAGGCCACACAGAGAGGATTGGTGGAACATCAGACGAAGGCATTAAATTACTCACTTACCCAGGACATTGCTCATTTCCACTGGCCTCTATCACTCCAAGATAAATGGGATGCTACAGACAGACGGATACTCGATCTGAACACAGCAGATCGTCTATGCTGTGATTTGACCAGAGCTGTCCATATGGACAAAATAGAAGCAGCAATTATACCACCACAAACTGCCATCATGATATGATCTGGTTACTAAAATATTAAATGATATAAAGAAATTGGGTCTACTAACAAATACCCTAAAATGTGGTAGGACAAGAAAACAATCCCCAACAAGCTTTCATGTTTAAGACAAAGGAGAAACAAAGCTCAGCTTTCACTTGCAGACCCACAGGTGTTTCTGCCCATTCACTGTGAAATCGTACAGAGAGGCTACTGGTGTCCTCAGAACAAGGGGCTGGCTGCCCCTCAACCCAGACCTCAACATCACAAATGTTCTTGTAATTATTTGGATTGTAAAAAGCGGAAAAGGCAACCAACTTCAAAGCCTGAACTTTTAAAGTGTGCAAAAATATTCCCACATGATTCTGGAAAACTGATTGTAAGGGAACTACGGTACAAATTGAAAGCAATGGCAAAGGCCAAGGGTGGACACAGAGTAAATACTAAAATTGTGGTGTTACTTGGATGCTGAAAAGTGAACCACTTGTATTTAATGTCTGTTTTTGGCTGGAAATGAAGGGTAGTCTGTTTTCCATATGTAGTGCTTGGATATTACTGTTTTGTTTAATGATGTTGCTTTGTCCTACAATTCTTAGTGCTTGCACACTCATTGGAATAACTGATACTAAACAAACTTTAAGATTTTACCTTTACTATCTCAATACTCAAATAACAGCACCCCACCCTTGTCCTAATCAATGTCGCTATTGGGAATGCACATAACTTACAGGTGATGTATGAAGCAGGACTGTTGTTTGGCAGCTAGTGACTGTATTAGTCGCGAAGGCCCTGTGCTGGATGCGGTTCTGGTAGCAGGGCCAGGTGGCACTGCTTCTGCCCATTGCTCTCCCTGGCGGCTAGAGGTGACACTCCATCAGGGAAATTGATTGGGCTCGTTGCATGGCTAATTTATTGATGATCTGCCTGGTGGGCATAATGAGTGTACCGACCACTGATTGATGTCCAAGCAACCGGGCAGAGGCTCCAGGATTACTGCAAAGCTCTTGCATAGGCCTGGACAAGCAACTGGTTAAATGTGAAACCTAATTTGGATGAATACATCAACTCAGGTGTGCATATTTCAAGGCACTCTGCTTGGACAAACCAGCTTCCAGCACCATCACAAAAACTACTGTGTAATGAAATAAAATCTAAACAACCTGAGACTCAGACAGACAAAGCACAGGAGGTGGTCTGGATACAGAAAGGTGTTTTAATCTTTAAGCATCATATGTGACAACAGATATCATGATGGGCATACAATAGAAGGTGTTATGCTATAATATGATGAGAGACAACAGCTTACACACACAGTTTTGAGAGCGTCTGTCCAGTTTGCATGTGGTGTTGATTTACTATGTGAAAATAAGTTAACAACTTGTCAGTTAAGAACCCATTCAATTTTGATGTTGTGTTGTACTTGGCTGTTTTTAATAAAATCAACAAAACACTTCTGAAATCTGGGGGTGTTCTAGCCCCCTTGAGTTTAATGAATGAAGTGGAGTGATTACAATTCAAACTCGCAGGCAGCTACGATCTATATTCAAGACCAGTTCACGCGTAACCTGTGTATGGAGCTTAGATCCTGGCATCCAGAACAGTCCAAGGTAAATATGGTTATAGTTCCCTTACATCTGACCATGAATATGTTTGAAGGTAGCCAAAGGATGACTTACATAAATAGCAAGAATTTCACTGCGTAGTCATATATTGGTCAAGAAAAATGAGGGCTATTTACCACACAAGTTTTCCCTATGATACAAACACTGCACCTCAAACTGTTCTCATATACAGCAACTCCTACAAACACCGCCAAACAAATTCAAGAATGCTGTATTGAAAGTCAGGATGAATTAAACCTTGTCTTTTATTTTCTCCACAGTCTCGAGATCTAAATCTTTTTCTGAGTCTTTTGTGGAAGTTCTGAAGCCCCATGGCCTCAAAGTCATCCTTTAAAGTTGCAATAACTAAAGGAATGGGCCAATGTCACACTACGAACTTCAGGACTTGTTTTACAGAAACTACAGCATTACAGGGAGCACTGACATTGCACTGAAAGTGAAGGGTGATTCTGCTTTTACAATGTCGATAATACATACATTGCCAATCGAAAGTTTGGGCACACCCGCTTGTATATTTACTATTTTCCTGAAGACATTCATTTTGAGCTTAGGTGGAGAACTAATGAGGGCCTTAGTCCAGCATACTGCACTGATTTTTTTTATTTGCTCTGACACTGCAACTTAAACTGCTAGTTAACTGCTGAGTTGACGCAGGTGTGTTGTGAGCAGGAACATTACCCAGCTGTGCAGGAATCGTATCCTCTGGGACCAGAGTTCCCCGTCCTTGATCTAAATTTTAAGCCAGGCATTACATGATGAAGCTTTCATGCAACTGACTGCATGTTGTAAGTTGAATTCATCATATTTCCAATGCAACTTCACAGTTACATCATTTAATCTATTAAAGGAACACAAGGCGAGATTTGGGTTTCTCAATGATTTTGAAGCGGGCGGCATGGTGGTGCAGCAGGTAGTGTCGCAGTCACACAGCTCCAGGAACCTGGAGGTTGTGGGTTCGATTCCCGCTCCGGGTGACTGTCTGTGAGGAGTGTGACTGTGACTGTGTCTTCCTCCCACAGTCCAAAAACACATGTTGGTAGGTGGATTGGCGACTCCAAAATGTGAGTGTGTGAGTGAATGTGTGTGTGTTGCCCTGTGAAGGACTGGCGCCCCCTCCAGGGTGTATTCCCGCCTTGCGCCCAATGATTCCAGGTAGGCTCTGGACCCACCGCGACCCTGACTTGGATAAGCTGTTACAGATAATGAATGAATGATTGAATGATTTTGAAGCTGTAATTATAAGTGGAAATACTGCATAGCAGTCTTTTAACAAACAATTTTGCATGTAACATGTTCCATTCCTCCTGTACTATTTTGTATTTTGTTAAAGTTTACATTATTTCATTATTCATGTGCTGTGTTCATCTATGAAGTGTCCTTTACAAATTTTCAGCATTATTGGTAGTCTCTGGTTTGCCAGTGGTGTCTTCATGCCTTTTGGTACCTACTGAAGTTTATGATGAAGTTAAGGGAAAGCCCGGTAGTGCAATAGGTGTGCCACACAGCTCCAGGGTCTTGGGGTCCTAGGTTCAAACCCTGCCTTGGATCAGTCTGTGGATGTCTGTGTGGCATAGGGTGAATTCTCCGGGTTCTCTAGGTTTGTCTCACAATCCATAATCACATGAAGTGGATTGGCTGTCTGAAATTGTGTGTGGATGACTGGATGAGTGTGTGTTGTCCCGTCCAGGGTGTGTTTCCTGCCTTACACTGTCACCTCTCTGTGCGTTGAGTGCTGGTGCAGATTTGCTGCTGTCGCATCATCCAGATTGATTTTTCTGGGGCAAATATTAATATCAAAATGGACACCTATGTATGAAACTATAAGACTATAACGAAGCCACATTTTAATAAGTAGATTTCATAAGGGCTTGTTGGAAAATTTAGAGCATAGAAATGATATTTTCCTAACATCAATAGGACTGGAATATCTGCCCGCGTTAATGCTTTTCATCCAGTTAGCTGTGTTATAAGGAGGGCGGTTGGAGATGAAATACCTCTGTTTGGCAGAAGGTCAGTATTACTGATTGGAGTAGTTCCATACGTGTGATTGTGTAGTTTTAATGCCTTCTATTTAGAGAATGAATGAAATACATATTACATAATATGCTTGTTGGTGATTTCATTTAAGCTTCTTTCCCTGAATTCTTTAGGAAATTATACCTCCTTCAGTTTTTTTTCCTTTTCAGTAATTAATTGCTGTTAATTTAATGTTAAGGCATATTCCAGGAAGCAAGTTGAAATATTATATTTAAGCACTTTCAATGAAGTGTTTTCCATATTTATAAGGGTTTAAGTAGTCTGTAGCTGTAATTCTGACCTGCTTTTAATGCCCTCCATAATTTACTAATGCATTACCTCTGCAATGGAAATGAATGGCTGTAGTTCATGCTTATATATATATATATATATATATATATATATATATATATATAAGCATGAACTACAGCCATATATATATATATATATATATATATATATATATATATATATATATATATATATATATGTATGTGTGTGTGTGTGTGTGTGTGTGTTTTTTTGGCCATGATTACGGTGTATCAGCGCTCCTTGCTTACAAAGCCACTGGCATTAGTGATGAATGACCTGACGGGGTAGAAATCAGATATTCTCCATCTGCAGAATGTCCTAGAGCTGTGCATCTTTGATCTGATAGAGGCATGATGGAGCAGGTATTCATTACTTAAGCTTTAATGGATACATCAGCTAACTCCTCCTGTGTTCCTTACATGGATATTATGTGTGTAGGTAAAATGTAAATGTAAACAGGGAGAGGATGAGTGCAATCTGCGGTGTGTGTCCTTCAGTGTGGTGTTATGCGATCCTCATCTCTTTTTAAGTGAAATTGTTTTTTATAAGTGTACATAATCCCTATAAAACTAAAATTCATGCTGCAGACCCCTCTTCTCTTTATATTAAAGACCTTATGTTACGGGGTGGGGTGGGGTTCTCTGAGGTCACTGAGGTCACCCCACTGCACTACCGCATCAAAGGGAATTTGTAATCCATTATAAAGAATGAGAGTTCTCTGCCCAGTACATGTCAGGACTGTGTAGGGTATCTATGCTCACTCCATTAGTGGACACCTGATACTGGACCTTCCCATGGACCCAGACCCCATGTCTTGAGAAACACAGTGATCCGAGTGACCCTTTTACTAAAATGAGCTTGTGTAAAAGGAATAAAATGTTGCACAGAGGTTTTCCTTCCCTCTTTCTGTTATTGAATTTTAGAGATTGCATAGATGAAACTGGGTTTTTTGATGTCCAAATAGAATATATTTCCCAAACAGTAAATTCAGCTGCACCTACTGTGGACATAGTAGAGCATTAAACTTAACAGGATGTTTTGGAGCAGCTGGACTTGAACGCATGGACATCATATCCAGTGACAACCCCTGTACTGCAGTTTGGAGCCGTAGAACCACATTTTTCAGATTGATGAAGCTCTATTTAATACCTTTGCGATGAGTTAGCATGTTGCTTCCTGACTACACTTACACACTCATGACTGATCATATCTTGTCAGAGATTGTTCACCATCTAGTCTAAAGCTGTACTAGAAGTGTAGAGGCTGAGGAAATGCTGACTAAGCCAATTTATGGACTTTTAATGTATTTTCACTGCATTATTCCTTTTGTTCTATTCGCTTTGCTTATCAAGCTGGTTTCAGTATTCATCAGTGAGGGTGGACCCATGTTGTTATTATTGTTATTACCATTATTATTTATATGAGGTATGATCTAACACACCCCCTCCAGGGTGTGTTCATGCCTTGAGCCTGGTGATTCTTGGGTAGGCACCGGACCCACCGCGAGCCTGAAATGGATAAACGGTTACAGACAGTGAATGAATGAATGAATGATCTAGCATGCACATCACCCTTGGTGCCTTGTTTTTGAACAATAGGAGTATTTCAACCTACCTTTCTCATCCAAATATGACTATGGCCCCCCGCAATGAGTCGATTCTTGAGGCAGGGGTTTCTTGACCAAGCGGCTAAATTTGAGAAGTTGGGAAGGAGCATGTGTTGCCTTTTTTTTGTTTTACTGGTCCAATTGTCAGTTGGGCTTCCAAGTTACCATCGGTGAGTGTGAGCCAATATGTGGACCTAAATATATTCATGTGGGAAAAGGCTGATTCGCATTATTGAAGTTAGGCGTGATTGACTGACTGGCACATTACAATTGACATGAGGCATCCCTGATTTAAAGGAACACTAGGTAGTATTTTTACCTTAAAAATTCCAGCGCTGACCTGAAAGAGGGAGAACAGAGCCTTTCTCATTTCAACTCTGGGCTCAAGGAGGGGAGCAAACCACCCTCACAACCCCCCAACCCATGATTTTAGGACAGTGCTGTAAATGTGAATTACACCTTGCAACTGTAAGAGGGGGTATTTTTAGTGTGTTTTTTTAAACAGGAACTATATGCCTGTTTACATTAGTGTATGGAAAAAGATGTCTCCAGAGCTGTGGCATATGTCAGCATTTTACTAAGAGGAGAATGTGGGACTGGAAAGTGACAGACTTTGTCTGGTTCTTGCTCATATTGTCAGGTCTCTGGATTGTTCTCCCATTGCGTATGTACAGGTGTGTGTGTGTGTGTGTGTTTGTTTGTGAGCAGACCTGCATGGCAATGCAATGGGCTATTTTTATGGACATTTCTGATGTGATTTATACTCACCGTGTACTCGATTTTTAATGTTTGTTTGTGTGTGCATAAATTTGAATGCATAAAAAATGCATCTATTTGATTGCACTTGTGTTTGACATATGAAGTGTGCTGCACGGACATGTATTATTGATGTTAGTCCTTTTCAAACACAACGTGTTTGTGAGCGATAATAAATGTGTTTGAGTGCGAGTGAATGTGTTTAACATTCTGTGAGTGCACTTGACTCTCTCACTGTGTGTGTGTGTGTGTGTGTGTGTGTGTGTGTGTGTGTGTGTGTGTGTGTGTCTGTGTGTGTCTGTGTGTGTGTGTTTGTTCTTTAATACATTGAGGGTTCTTGTCACCCTCTCTTTTCCCTCTTCATGTCCTTTTTTAAGCTTCAGTGAGCTGACTTATCACTCACTGAGGTGTGTGTGAATTTCAGTAGATGAAACCAACTTCTAAAACACAGAACACACTGCCACCATATTCCATCCATGCAGGCTTTGTTCACTACTGTTCTTTTTACTTACACTAAAGTGTTTTTGTTTAATTTTTTTATTTCAATAAAAGACAAGACAGCTTTATTTATATAGTACATTAATAGACAGCTAGTGTCTAGTAATGATACATTTGGATAAAATAAAATGGTACCTTTTTAGAATAAGACTACACTTATAAAGGTTTAAAATATTTTTATTATTCATTCATTCATTCATTCATTATCTGTAACCCTTATCCAGTTCAGGGTTGCGGTGGGTCCAGAGCCTACCTGGAATCATCGGGCACAAGGCGGGAATACACCCTGGAGGGGGCGCCAGTCCTTCACAGGGCAACACAGACACACACACACACCTTCACTCACACCTACGGACACTTTTGAGTCGCCAATCCACCTACCAACGTGTGTTTTTGGACTGTGGGAGGAAACCGGAGCACCCGGAGGAAACCCACGCAGACACAGGGAGAACACACCACACTCCTCACAGACAGTCACCCGGAGGAAACCCACACAGACACAGGGAGAACACACAACACTCCTCACAGACAGTCACCCGGAGGAAACCCACGCAGACACAGGGAGAACACACCACACTCCTCACAGACAGTCACCCGGACGAAGCCCACGCAGACACAGGGAGAACACACCACACTCCTCACAGACAGTCACCCGGAGGAAACCCACACAGACACAGGGAGAACACACAACACTCCTCACAGACAGTCACCCGGAGGAAACCCACACAGACACAGGGAGAACACACCACACTCCTCACAGACAGTCACCCGGAGGAAGCCCACACAGACACAGTGAGAACACACAACACTCCTCACAGACAGTCACCCGGAGTAAACCCACACAGACACAGGGAGAACACACAACACTCCTCACAGACAGTCACCCGGAGCGGGAATCAAACCCACAACCTCCAGGTCCCTGGAGCTGTGTGACTGCGACACCTACCTGCTGCGCCACCGTGCCGCCCAATCTTTTTATTAAAAGTTATTAATTATGTAACACATGGATACACTGTTAAACCTCAGATCTTGCTGGATACTGATCATACTTTGTCTTCTTCATCAATCGTCATGAAGCCTGTTGGCTTCATCACATATGTGTTGAGTTTAACCATTTAATGAATTAACAATCCCTGCTTTACAAAAGTTTATTACTTAAATTGAAGGTGTTTACAACCTAATGAATAATCATGTAATAAACGGGTTTTTAAAACCATTTATAAACCTTTATAAATCCTATAAAGCAATTTATAAAGCAATAAGAATGTTTAAAAGCATTAAAACTAAGAGAGAAGTAAAAACTAAGTTTGATAAAAGCAAACACATGGCCAGTTATTTGCAGTAATATAAATGAGGCAATTGGGTAAATGAAAGGCATCAGGGACACAAACAAAAGCACACTTGGAGAAAAATATTGAATGCTATTTCTTTTACATCGACTGACAGAAGCCCATCAAATGCCCCGTCATCAGGGGTGTAGCCAGAAGCTGACCTGTAAGTGGGCTTTGCAGAAGGGGGTAGGCACAGATTTTCTGTTAACGGAGAGGAAGCAGGACTTTATGCAGTCAGCAGGAAACAGCCAGGAAGGAGACTATGTCCATGTGCGTGTGATAGAAAGAGGCCAATTTTGCTTTGCAGGACATCTGGCCTCACAGAGCTCTGCAGCCAATATTCAGTGATAGGGTCAGTGCTTTCAGATGTGAGCAGCAGGAATTCTAGCACTCATTTTAAAATAGAAGAAAAAATGTGATATTATTTCTTAAGCATTGTCAGCATTGACTCTGGGTATCCTGCTTAAAGATGAGCCTCTGTTTATGAGTATTTCTTGGCCAACTTAAGCCTTGGTACTCCCCTTTGACTTTGCCTGCAGCTAAATGATTTCTATCTTCACAGTGTGACTGAAGGTGGTATATTCCTGCATGTGTGTGTGTGTGTGTGTGTAGCAGCAGCTCAGGCCTCTGAGAGCCAGGCTCTCTGGGAGAGATGGATGGTGTGCTTAATGTGTGTGGCTGCAGACAGTCTGCTTAGCAGCATGCTGATGTCACAGCGCTCCAGAAGTGTGGCCTAATTAAAGCCTCCGCTCCTCTGGATCACCTTCAGCCTCACTGGCCAGCGCACTAATCAGCCACACTGCATTTCTCATCGCATGCCTCCATGAAAAGAGGAATTCTGTGTTTCTAGTACTTAATCACTCTCTGTTTCTTCCTCACTTCCCCACACCTGTTGGTTTATTTATAAATTCACTCACTCACACACTAACAATCAATCACTCACTAACTAACTTAGTCACATGTTCATTTATTTACTCGCTCACAAACCCACTGAGTCACTTTCTCATTGCTTGGTTCAGTTCAGGTTCATTTAGTTCAGTGGTGTTTGCCAGCTGCTTTTACATATAGTTTAGACAAAGTATAATAACAAAGCCATATAAAAATATTTTTACATTCACCCGTAGTAGGGCGGCACGGTGGCGCAGCAGGTAGGATTCCCGCTCCAGGTGACTGTCTGTGAGGAGTGTGGTGTGTTCTCCCTGTGTCTGTGTGGGTTTCCTCCGGGTGACTGTCTGTGAGGAGTGTGAGTGTGTTCTCCCTGTGTCTGTGTGGATTTTCTCCCGGTGACTGTCTGTGAGGAGTTGGTGTGTTCTCCCTGTGTCTGTGTGGATTTCCTCCGGGTGACTGTCTGTGAGGAGTGTGGTGTGTTCTCCCTGTGTCTGCGTGGGTTTCCTCCGGTGTCCTCCCACAGTCCAAAAACACACATTGGTAGGTGGATTGGCGACTCAAAAGTGTCCGTACGTGTGAGTGTGTGAGTGAATGTGTATCTGTGTGTGTGTTGCCCTGTGAAGGACTGGCGCCCCCTCCAGGGTGTATTCCCGCCTTGCGCCCAGTGATTCCAGGTAGGCTCTGGACCCACCGCGACCCTGAACTGGATAAGCGCTTACAGATAATGAATGAATGAATGAATGTTGCGTAGTATTAAAAAAGACAATTCTCGTTTTAATCATCATAAAAATAACATTAATATAAGGTTTAACCTAACAATGGCAAGGAATCAATCAAGGAAAAAAGTGCTGGAGATAATATTGGGCAGCACCATGGCTTAGTGGTTTGCACGTTTGCCTCTCGGCGCTGGGATCTTGGGTTTAAGTCTCATCTGGGGGGGTGTTTCCATGTTCTCTCCGTGTCTGCGTGGGTTTACTCCGGGGTCTCTGGTTTTCTCCCACAGTCCAAAAACAAGGAGGTTAGGTGAATTGGCTTCTCTCATAACTGTCCTGATGTGTATGTGAATGAACGTCTGTATGTGTGCCCAGATATGGATTGGAACTGTGTCCTGGGTGAAATCCTAGGGCCCGATGAAGTCCTCCAGGTGGACGGTCGTTCCTGGTTGAGAATACGCTGTGCACGTTTGGCTGCCGCTTCTCGCCAGTGTGTGTGTGGATTGAATGTTGAGTGGGTTTCTAGAAAGGCACTATATAAGTGTAATGTTAAAAAAAAAAAAAAATCCAAAAGTATGTGTGAGTTTTGTTTTGGTGATCTATAATTAAATTTGTATTAGGTGATTTAATACTACACCACAGTTACCATAAAATGACAAATGAGCAGAATAATAATATCAGGTTTTCTTTACTAAAGCTTCAATTTATTTACTTTTTCAAGGAGATTTACTTTTAGTAATATTTCTCCACACTTCCAGCGTTCATTCTTAGAAATTGGTGCTATTTTCTGCTTCTTCTGAAAGCTTTAAGTGCTGCAAATTAATTTGCTGATTTCGTTCATATCTAGATGCTCATGGCTAACAGTCTCTTTGAGGAGCCAGGATTTTTATACTTGGGTGTGGTCTCTGAGCCTGCTTCAGATCACACACATCTCTCTCCTTCAGTCACTTGCTTACTCACTCCTCAGTAACTAAGTAACTGTTTGACTGAGTCTCCTCTTCTTCTCGATCCCCCTCCTCCTTATTCCCTCTCTCCGTGTTCCTAAATCTCCTCGGCCGCTCCTCTGGGCTCCCTCTGGCAGCTTGTGTGGATTTGGGAAGCAGTCCCTCTTTGCCTCCACGCTGATAAGACTTCACTGAGAGCTTTCAAATGCATCTGATTATTTCTCAGCTCCGGCTTACGCTTTGTGCGCTTTTCTTCTCTCGGCATCTCTGAGGCTCTGCGCCTCAAACAGCCTCCGGTCCAGATGAATGCACCCCTTTTAAGTCTTTTAAGACCCTTGAAAAGCGGCCTTTTGTTGTTGTAAAAGGTCACTGTGAAAACTGTGCTTTCCATCTGATGTGGGAAGCCTTACGTTCTTTATTTTCCAGTCTGTCATCAGTCACAGGATTACAGAGACGTATGTAGCTGAGTGAGAGTTTGTGTGTATCCGAGGCATTTATTAAATGCATTATATCGACATGAAAACTCGCTTAAACCTTGAGGAGGACAAGATGTGAGCTTGTCTTGAACCTTCATTTAAATAAAATAGAATAACACGAATACGTACAATACCAGTTAAAAGTTTGGGAACATCAACTCTAGATCCACGTTGTATTATAAAAATACAATTGAAATCTACAATGAAACTACTTTTAAATATATCTCTAATAAATATGTCTCAAATATACTGATGGTATTATGGTATTTTATTATTATTATTTTTTTTTTTTATGAATGGGTTAGTGGGATTATTCAGCCAACTAAATGGGACACTGCATCATGGTGACTATGGTAGTGTTTATTTTTGTCATTTTTTTTAAACAGTAGCCAATCTCCCTTTCCTTCTTTGTAATGAATTAAAATTGATTATTAAAAAAAAAACTAAATTAAAATGGAGTCTTTTAATTCTCTCCTTTTTAATTTTCTACTGTTGAGATAAAGTAGCGTGTTAGGTTTTTATGTGTTTAAGTGTTTATGTAAAGAATGTCCATAAATCGCAGGTAGTTGAAGAAAAAAATAACTCTTAAAATATAATAATACCTTATCTTGGATATTGCTGTTGAATTCGCTATTGATTCTCTGCCTTCCTTCTCTTTCTACCTTTCTCTCTCAGAGGCCTTCGACATGGTCATGCGTCTGGGTCGTAACTCCACCCTCGTCATGCTGAGGGAGGAGTTTCCAGCCTTGGGGGGTGGAGCCCATGGTGCTGTCATTCAACTCTTCCTGGACATGTCACTCTACATCCTGGGCTTGGATGCAAATGTGGATGACATGGTAACATCCTTCTTTTCTCGTCTTTTCCCCCTTGCCTACCGCCGTCTTCTTGGTAATGGAGGGGCATCGGGTGCCTCGGAGGAGTGCCTGCGGGGGGCTTGGCGTGAGACCTCGGCGTTCAGCTACTATCCAAAGCTGATGATGACCCGTCTCTCCAGATCTCTGCCGGCCACTCGTGTGTTCCTCCAGGCTCTGAATCTGGGCATTGAGGTAGTGAACACCACGCAGCACATGAAGGCCGGACGGGACTGTGGACGAGCACTTCTGAGGCTCTGGTACTGCCCTCACTGCCAGGGGCTGCTGGAGGCGAGGCCGTGCAGTGCCTTGTGCCTCAGCACAATGGGGGGATGTCTTGGGGGTGCGGCAGAAGTTCAGCCCCACTGGAGGAGCTACGTGGATGGCCTGGGGACCTTGGACAGTGTTATGAGAGGAGAAATGGACATGGAGGCAGTGGTCCTCAGACTACACGTGATCATCAAACTGGCTCTCAAACACGCTCTAGGAGTCAAAAGTAAAGTCAATACCCAGGTGGGTCACACATACAAAAATAAAAAACATTATAAAACCCATAGGAAAATCTCTACAGACTTCAAGAAAACAAAAATATTCTGAGTCATCCCCCTCAAACATAGTTTAATCATTTATCATGGTTGTTTTCCACATGGTTGCCTGAATCAATAAGCACAGACCTAGTTGGCACTATGCGTTCTCTTGGCTTCTTCTGCTAAATATAAATTCTGGCAGAATATAGTATGATGGGTTTATATATATATTTATATTATATTAATAATAAATAATTACTTTTTGCTTACTGTGTTAAATGTAGAGGCTTGGATATTAGGAAAGTCATGCTAATATAAAGTATTACACACCATCAGACTCATCTACTTCAAACTTACTTTCTCACTTTTCTCTGACTTCTTGTGCATGAGCATGGAGGATGTGAACGAACAGTGCTTCCTCCTCCCTCAAATGCAAAAACAGAACTGCCTTGAGCAAGCCACCTAACCTCCAGCTGCTCCTCCACTTTGGGTGTATATCTGCTGACTGCCTTTAATCACTTGTGTGTGTGTTGTTATACTTTCATGTTATCTTCATTAAATCTTGCATGTTTGTTGTTTTTTTTATGCTGTGGAATTCGATTTAGTTTAGTTCCTGTAGAGTTTCTTCTGGGGAATAGCTTTTTTACAGGAACATAATATTACAGAATTTTTATAGAATTTGAATTCTATATTCAGTTTAAAATTAATATCCAATTCCAGAGGTCATAGCATAAACAATGTCCTGCAATTTAAGAAATAAATTCTGCTGCAAATGTAGAACTTGAATTGTAATTTACATTAACATTATATAGTTTTTTACAACACATGAATTTAAAGAATCTGAGCACCCAGCTCTTCCTGATGAGCTCTGGAGTGCAACTTCTCCCCCTTCTTGGCACTGACCCTTTCAGTGGGGCACAAGGAGTTTTAACAGCAATAACATACTCCAGTTTTTTGTGTGTGTGCGTGAGGGCAAATGCTCATGAAATATTGAAAATGTGCTGCCGCAAACTTGTACTGCATCCTGCTTCTACTAGGTTGGACCGCTCTGCACTTTTTACTTTCACACCCAGCTTCTTGTCACTGACACACACACACACACACACACACACACACACACACACACACACACACACACACACAAATGCTCATACTCACAGACCACATTATTCAACAAATCTTCACTTATCTTCTGCTCTGTGTCTGTAATGCTGCTGTGATTCTGCTGCTCCTGATACCTAGCTTATTTGTGTGTGTGAGTCTGTGCATGTGTGTGGTATATATGTGTTTATTGTGTGTGTGTGTGTGTGTGTGTGTGTGTGTGTATGTGCGTGTGTGGGCTGGGAGGTTATTTAGAAGCATGTTTGTGCCTTTTTGTATGTGTGCTATGATTTGTCAAGCTAAGAGCGGATTTGGATAAGAGGAAAATATTTGCGTGAGCTTCAGTGTGTTGGGCTCAGGGGACACACTCTCAGTTTCATGCTCTTATACACGCACAGACGTGCCACTGCAACCAGTTTATTTGCCTTTAATTCTGCTACATGTTGCACATTAAAGAAGGAGATGTCAGCCGCTTGCAGAAGCAGCATTTGATGCCAAGCTTCTGTTTGCGATTTCAAAGAATGTGGAAATAAACTCTAGGAGCCACATTAGTCCTTTAGACATTATGCTTGTTCATTTTCAAGTGCTTCCAACACCCCATACACTGAGTTGTCTTCTATAATTCACCTGACTCAGCTCTAAAATATCCTTGATCATCAGTGGATGAGCTGGACTGTGTTTACGTTTTTAATCCTATATATTTTTATAAAATTATGAGAATTTTTCCTCCTCATTTGCTAGCTCTCTGGTATGTTTGCACGGTGGCAAAATGTTTGTACGTAGCCCTGGCTGTAGTTTTTCATCCAAAATTACTCTCACTTAGCCACAGCCAAGAAACGACACCTGGAAATGTTTGGACTATGGAGACTTCCGAAGGTTGAAAAGCAAGAAAACAAATGAGAACATTGCTCTATTTTTCTTCCATGGGTGGGTGACACTGATTTTTCTTTTATTTTCCTGTTACTGTTACATCACTTAAGGAAGAACTAATTCCAAATTCTGGAGAGTGCTAACTGCTTGAAAATGATCGCATAATGAAAGTGCTACAAAACGTAACAGCTTGAGTTACAAATGGGATTCAAACAGTGAGTAAAATCTTAGAGACAAATTAAACTTCAACATGAACAAGCTACAATCTGCTTCTTAGAGTTCCACATTAAAAGATTCAGTGCTTCTGAATGAACACAAACATTAGGTGGGAGTTTGTTTTGCTGTGAGAACAGTAGTTCTCCTGAATGGTCTACATTGCCTTTAAGCAATTGAAACAAGGAAGCACAGATTGAATGAAAGGGAACTAATAGTAACTAGAAGCGTAACTAATAATTATAATCGTAAAGGCAGATAATAGAGAACATTACAAATGGAGAACCGAGACACCAAAAAGTAAAATGGAGGGGGGGGGGGGTAAAACTACGCAACACCACCGTAACAATTAGAAACTAACAAAAATGGACATCAGAGGAGAATAGGACTATCTCATTATCATTATCTGTAACCACTTATCCAGTTCAGGGTCGCGGTGGGTCCAGAGCCTACCTGGAATCATTGGGCGCAAGGCGGGAATACACCCTGGAGGGGGCGCCATTCCTTCACAGGGCAAAACAGACACACACATTCACTCACACCTACGGACAATTTTGAGTCGCCAATCCACCTACCAACGTGTGTTTTTGGACTGTGGGAGGAAACCGGAGCATGCGGAGGAAACCCACGTGGACACAGGGAGAACACACCACACTCCTCACAGACAGTCACACGGAGCGGGAATCGAACCCACAACCTCCAGGCCCCTGGAGTTGTGTGACTGCGACACTACCTGCTGCACCACCGTGCCGCAGAATAGGACTAGATTTAAAAAAAAAAAAACTGATTGAAACCAAAGGGATAAACCACAACCATGAACATAGGAGACTGATCCTACCCAGAAGTACTAGAAGAGTACATAGAACAGTAACCACAAAACAAAGAAACAAATCGAGATAGATGCTGAAAGAACATTGTTATAAGAGAAAAGCAGAAATCCAAGTCTAAGGATGAATAATGTCAATTCCTGACAATGTGTCAAATTTCGCATCCATATTATTTTCCTGGCTATTAATAAATGAGTAGAAGCTGTTTCTTGCAGCCTTCTGAGGACTCGAGGGCAATAGTAGTATGAGGATAAGTATAAATAAGCTAAAATGGGGTTGATTTACATTTGGCCAACGCTGTAAACTCACCCAGCCCATTTTAAATGCTGTATTTAACATTTTGTGACATACTGCATTTAGTGAAACACCCTCGAAATTTGTTCTTCACTTTGGATCCATTTTTAAAGACCACGGCACCTAGCTCGGCTTCAATTCTTGCTATCATAGACAGGAGATGTATCACCGCGATGTTGCAAGTTTTGTCCCTGGTGATGTTGTCCCATTGGAGACTGGGAGACCAAGAGACCCCAGTTGGCCTTGACCCCTCTGGGGTGTGTGGTGAGTATATGCATGGGAGTATATGCCTTCTAGATGTGACAACAGTGACCACTGCAGCCATTTCTTTGCCACTGTTTTCTCTCTCTCTTTCTCTTTCACACTTCTTATTCTGCTGCAATTCATTAGCTGTCAAAACAGATACAACTGAAATTTCATGAGAAGCCAATTAGAGTGAAAAGAATCTGTGTGTGTGTGTCACTGTGGTTCTCCACCTGTCTGAGAGGGAGCTGTGGGGATGATTCAGTGCTCTGTTCTCTATTGATTATGATGTGTAAGGTGAGGAGTGATCCGTGCTATACGTTTACAAGGTCCCAGACTAAACGAGTCTGTCCAAGCAGTGGACTGACACTTTGTCAGCCCTGAACCTGAGGTGTTGCTTTTAATGGCTCTAAGAGAAGGAATCACTCTCTTCCGCTTGTGGGCATAAAAGAACGGAGCAGAATATTCCTTTTACACGTATCGTCCTACTTGAGCACCATCGTCTCAGCATGGCAGGAGGAGCCCTTTAGCCACATTCCCTTTCACCACAATGACAGCCCCACTCATCAAATCTCCCTCAGTATGGGCTTATTCTTTCCATCATTTCTCTTTTCCTCTATCCTGTCTGCTTGAGAGAGGGAGTGTGAGAGAGAGAGAGTGAAAGTGAGAGAGGATGCATGATTTATGAAGCACTATTTTTACCAGTTACTGAGCAGAAGTGCAAAAGAAATGATGATGAGAAAGAGACAGTGTGTGTGTGTGAGAGAGAGTTAAGAGAGAGAGTGAGGCCTAGAGCGTAAGAAAGACATGTAGGGGGAGGAAGCACACTTTAAGGGATTGTGCAAAGGGAAACTGGCCGTTGAGAAATTTGATGTGTGTGTGTCTAGGGAGAAGCTCACGCACGTACACGTTTTTACATCTTGATGAGATATGTGGGAACATACATAGTGTAAAAATATACTTAGAAACCATGAAGAAGATTTAGTTTTAGTGTTCATACACAGTGTACGTAATATAAAATTATTGTGATATTGAGAAAAATAAGCTACAAAAACCGTATGTTTTTTATGAGGTAACATTTACTGCTCATACATTATACAGCTGCTAACTTCTTTTTTATGCAGAAAAATTATGAAGTGTATAATACTGTAGTAGACAGTCTGAAACAGAGTTATTTTAGTTGGAGG
This sequence comes from Hoplias malabaricus, assembly GCF_029633855.1. Lineage (NCBI taxonomy): Eukaryota > Metazoa > Chordata > Actinopteri > Characiformes > Erythrinidae > Hoplias > Hoplias malabaricus. The sequence continues at coordinate 5,838,265 of NC_089816.1, forward strand.
CATGATGCAGAAACTACCTGTTTACAATGAAAATGAATTACAGTGGTACAGTCTCACAATTTTTTAAGTGAACTTTAGGGACAAAAATAGAAAAATCACATTCATTGTGTTCAGGGTCGCGGTGGGTCCAGAGCCTACCCAGAATCATTGAGCACAAGGCAGGAACACACCCTGAAGGGGGCGCCAGTCCTTCACAGGGCAACACACATCACCACCCATCACCATTGTAAAAAAATAATAAGAATACGTCAAGTTCCCTCAGTAAATCATTTCACAATAAAAAGATCTGAAGGACATTGTTTACATATCAATATAATTGTGCACAAATTGTGAAAAAAATTGTTGGAATTCTTCTGTAAAGATGAAATATGTAATAAGCACTTCAACTTGTTATGACCATTGGTCCTGACAAAGCAGCTTATCCTTGTTTTTCTCTGAGTGTTCGACATAGCTGGGATACTTTTGCCCTACATTGCTGGGATATTTTTTGCGCTGAAAATATGAAAACTCTGAATGTTTTCAAGAAGTGAGGAGGTGTATATGGCTGGAGGCAAAGGGATGCAGAGAGATGTGGTGGGATCTTGTTGGATGTGGATTGATGCAGCTGGATGTAGATGGATGTGACTGGATGCAGATAGATAACGTTGGATAGATGTAGATTGATAAGACTGATGGAGATGGATGTGGATAGATTTGACTGGATGCTGCAGCTTCATATGGGTGAATGTGGATGGATGCAGAATAATGTTGCTGGACGTAGGTGGGAGTGGGTGGATATGATGTGGTGGGATTGGTGTGGGTGGATATGGCTGGATGTGTATGTATGTGACTGGACGCATATAGATGCGACAACAGCTTAATATGGCTGGGTGTGAATGGACGCAGACAAATGTGACTTGATGGGGATGGATGTGTATAGCTAGATGTGGAAACGAATGCCGCTGGTTGTGGTTGGTTGCTGCTACAGTGCTGAAGCGATGATGGCTGCTCTCCTGCTGGTCCTCTTGGCGTGGTGCAGACGAACAGTGGGGCTGATGCGCTGGAGCACAAAGAGCTCTCGGCTCTCGTTTCTGCTTCAAACTCAGACGTCTCTGTCAGCCACTCTCTCTCTGAGAATGCGCTATTACTCTCTCCTCAGCGGACCAGCTCCACAGACGTCTCCCACTTCAAAAGATATCAGAAAAGTTCTCTGTGTTCGCTTGAGGGGAGCATTTAGTCAGTTGCATCACTTTGCCATTTGTCTCCATAATAGCCCATTTTTCTTCCCTCAAATGAACGTAATGCATTTGTGTAATGTAGACCTAGTTTTATAAACACGTGAATCATATTCAAGAAGCATTTTTAGGAAATATTCAGATGACATGGGATCTGAGAAGCTGCTTGTATCTGATGTAATCTGAAACCAGTAGTTAACTTGTATTTCATAAAATAGAGATTTTTTGAAACCCAGGACTGGGTTTTATTATACTTTAAAAATTCTTTCTTGCTTATAAAAAGCTATTAGTGGAATTTTAGACCCAGTCATAAATTGAGATAAATATATTAATTTTATACAGTCCACAGTCCATATGACGCATCTATAAATGGACAATAAGTTGCAAGACATATCCAAAAATATGTCAAGCTTTTGGTTTTCTGATGACGTCTAGGTTTGAAAGCATGTTGTGTGGTTTTTATGGGAGGGTATTATTTATTAAAATATACAACAAAATGAATTAAATGGATGAATACTATTCTAATGTATTATGTATTTAAATGTATTTAACAGCAAGCTATTTTCAACCACAGTCATCATTAGTTTTCGATATTACCACTCATTCAGTTTGCAGTCACTTTGAAGTAAATGAATTGTTATTACTGATTGTCTGTAGCTATTGTAGTGGAATATACTGGAAGAAAAGATTAAATATTCGGCTGTTCCAGATTCTTAGAAAGCAGTTGTACCACCACAGCTTTCCAAAGGACTCAGACATCTAAAAAGAGTGGTTGAAGTTCTCTGTTTTAGTCCAAACCTGATGGTATTTCCCACGTTTCAGCAGCATTTATTGTTCTAAATAGAACCTAGAGAGGTTTGTCCATGCCTTTATCTCCAGGAGGGTGGAGTACAACAGTCCATTTCACAAAGCACATGCTAGACTCTAGAAATAATACATAAAAAATTGATGATTTTGGTTTTGTAAAACTTTACACTTCCTCAAGCATTTAAACAATACTTTCCCTCCTAGGGTGGCACAGTGGCTCCAGATCTCTGGGGTCCTGGGTCTAATTCTTGCCTTCGGTCACAGTCTGTGAGTATTTTGGGATGTTACCCTTGTGTATGCCTGGAGTACCTCTGGGTGCTCAAAATTCCTCCCACAATCTAAAAACAAGGTTCACGGGTGTGAGTGTGTGAAAGTGTGTGCAATCCCCTGGAATGTACTGATCAGAATGAAGCAGTTAAAGAAAACGAATGAATGGTTGATCTTCACATCTGCTCAAGTACTTTGAATTCAATTTCATTTTAGGCATTGCCACTTTAATACATTTTATAGACATAGTTTCAATGTGCTGTTCTGTGATTTAATACAGAATCTACACATTGACCCAAAGACAGTTCCTGGAAAATTTACCCTTTACATAAATATACATTTACATTATTTGTTTAGGGCTAAGAGAAATTACAGTTATCTTCTGTATAGATTTGCCATTTAGAATGTTTTTTTTTTTTTTACTATCTTCTGTCTAAATACATAGTGCAGCTAACATGACCATGCAGGTCACAGGTTGTTTAAGCATATTTGTGTGTGTGTGTCTCTGGCCTATCTCTCTCTCTCTCTCTCTCTCTCTCTCTCTCTCTCTCTCTCTCTCTCTCTCTCTCTCTCTCTCTCAGGGTGTGCGAGCTGCAGATAAAAGGCAGTGGATATTTCAGGGCCCTCTCGCTGATATAGCTCTTATCTCCAAGCGTGTTATCCAGCAGCCTCTCTCTGTTACTGATGCTCTGCTAATGAGAGAAACAATCACACTCATTCTCCCTCTGCACCGCAGCTCCCCCGAGCCCCCAGAACCCCTCACAAATGGCCCACAAACAGAGAGGAGAAACACACGCCCCAGCCACATTAATCAAGACCAGGGGCACACATGAAATTACACAGGGAGAGGCCGGCCACTAATGATTTCCCCAGAGCAAGTGGAGAGAGAGAAAGAGAGACAACATTAGAGGAAAGTGTGTGAGCGTAGCTGGTGAATTAGTAGGGTGTGTGTGTGTGTGTTGTCTAAGTGTTGGAGAGAGTCGGCCTTGCTCTGAAATACAGTGTGTTGCATCAGTACTGCGTTTGTGTTATAAATGGTGTGATTGCCAAACTCTCTCTCTCTCTCTCTCTCTCTCTCTCTCTCACACACACACACACACACACACACACACACACACACACACACACACTGTTTCACATTCTGTCTGTTTTTACATGTGCTTCAGCAGTATTTCAGTCCCCTCTGGAGTCCGACTGCTAGAAAGACCACTTTATTGATCTACACTGATGATTATATCACTGTGCTCAACAGCAGTATAAGATTATTTCTGTGTGTATGTGTGTGTGTGTGTGTGTGTGTGAATTAGGGTTGTATTGATATACGATGACCATACTAGTACTTGTTACTAATACCTGTTAAATACTAGGTATGTAATGTAACTTAAAGTAATACCAGTTTAACATTACGGCACTTCAAGACATTCTTGTCATACACACAATGCATTAGTATGTGTTCTGAGGATTAATGAGTTAAAATAAACAGATTTATATTGGAACAGAAAACACTACATATTTGTTAATGAATTAATCTTGATATAAAATCCTAAAAACTTTGGTTTGCAGGTCATTTGCTGCCATCAAATAAAAATGTAGAAGTGTAGCAGCGCATGCTTGAATCTGTCATTTCAGGATTTAAATGATTTTAATGTAACTTCTAATGTATGTGAGTGGAGCCCTTCCAAACAAAATTGTTGTTATATGTAATATTTCATAACAAAAAATAATATCTTCTGAAAGATTATCTTTCACTGTGTACTGTGCTTACCTCTAGTTTCTGTGACCAGAGAATTAGAGAAATTTAGCGAATAACTTTCTCTGATTGGTGTCTGATATGACAGTGATTTTGTCTTCCTGTATGTGGGATGTACAGTGATATGTGCACAGTAATGGTGTTAGGATGTGTAAGAGATGTTTAGTGATGTGTGCACAGTAATGGGTTTCTGTGGAATGTATTGTGTTCTTTACAATGGGCCTGCTGAGACTACAGGAATGCGTGTCCTTCATTCCTTCAATTTAGAGTTTCAGAGGTTTTCACAACAACTTTGTGAGTATGTGCGCACGCATGCGTGTGTGTGTGTGTGTGTGTGTATGTATACATAGGGGTATGTCCCTGCCTCCCCACCCAAGCCCTACTCATCAGGATGTCCATGTTAGTTTTGGTCCCATCAGTATTCCAGAGCCCATGTACCCGGCTGTGTGTATTCATTTAGGGCCAGCCGGGCACAATTAGCTTCTAACATTACACGGCAGAATTATGCCCGAGACCCGGTCCCCGTGGGAAATTAAACCAGCGGCAATTCATTAAACCACAAGCCAAACATTAACAGGCATTTGCATTTTTATTGCACCTGAAAACAATGGAAGCCTTCTATTATCTCCCAGCCGCAGAGAGGGCCTCCTTGTTTATTATTATGATGTCGCCGCGTGTGGAAACAATGGCGTTTATCAGAGAGAACAGAGGAACAAGAGGATGCTTTAATTGTGACGGGTCTGCGGAGGGTTATGATTATTGAAAGAACACAGTGCAAGTGGATGACGAGCTCCACAATTGAGTCGTTTTGTTATGTAAATCTCATTGTCACCCCATCCCCGAAATAAACAAGCAGTGCGTAGGGGAAGGCTGGGCATGATGCCGGGCGATTACGCTGAATAAGGGGAAAGTTTCAGGGACATCCTGTCACATTAATTGGTTTCCCTCTTGGAACTCTGCCAGTCTCCAGTCTAAGTATAAAAGACCTAAACACTCTCCTCCTCTTCTTTTTTTTTTCTTTTCCCAGGTGAGTGGCATGTGTGCGCACACACCTCACCGCGTGGCCCGTGCTGTGGCAGAACATACACTGACCTCTCCGGTGGTCCGCAGCCCTCGGTCCATCAACTCTGACCCTGACCAGACACTGGTGGGACGACGCAGGTAATTGACAAAGTGATTTTGTTCTCTGTCCTAAGTTTTATTTTTTTTTAACACTTAAAGGTATAATCAATCATTTCCTCTAGTTATTTTTCTTTGTGTTATGAAACAGCAATCATACTGACTCCTAGTGTCCTGGATCAATCAGAGATTGATCAGAGTACTAAATGTCCACCACTCTAAGGAGTATATTTGTGAGGTCTCAGTGATTACACAGCAATTTGATTCAGTCTCTTGTATGAATTTCATTAAAAAATAAAATCACATTTATTTGCTTTGTTTACTATATTTTTGCTTGTTTTATTTTATTTTAATTGTTCTGTTGGGTTGGTGAAATGCAGAAAACGCGACCAACTTTTAAGACTGAAATATGGAGTGGAATATAGTGGAGAACTATATCCACAGAATCCTTTTTAGACATTTAAAGCAAGTCTCCCAAAAAAATGGAAGAAAAACCTGAAATACTGGACAATACTGGCAATTAAGATAATATATAACTACTGAGGCTCCTGTGTAATCTCTAATTAAATATATTTTGTGTTCATTTACGGCATTGGAAAAATCACTTCTATTTAATTGCGGTTTTGTCTGGAATTTGAATAAATAAAATGTGATCACTGACTTTTTCAGAGTACTTTGCTTTCTAAAGTATCAGATTAACCGGCTAGATTGATTTCACACACACTCCAATTCAAAGTGCTTGACTTCTTGAGAGAGAAATGCCTCAAGTGCACATAATGCTGGTGTAGTTTTTGTTCCTCAGCCATGTTCTGCTCCACTTGAGGGGGAAAAAAATGACAGTAAGTCAATATAGCATCTAATGACTGAGTAATGATTGGACCCACTCACGGTGCATTTGTGCCATTTGTACAAATCCAACAATCTGCTGCTGTCTGTTAGGAGGCAGCCTTGAGAGCCGACGGTGGAGCTGTAATAGATGACTCTCCAGTGCAGCACTCCAGAAACACTCTCTCTCTTCTCTCTCAGTCTGCCTCTCTCTGTCTCTTTTTCTCTGGCTTCTTGTTCTGTCTATATCTGTCGGTTTCTTTTTATACTCAACAAAAATATAATCTCAACACTTTTGTTTTTGCTCCCATTTTTTATGAGCTGAACTCAAAGGTCTAAGACTTTGTCTGTGGACACAAAAGGCCTTTTTCTCTCAGATATTGTTCACAAATTTGTCTTAAGTCTGTGTTACTGAGCACTCAACCCTTTGCCAATATACTCCATCCACCTCAGAGGTGTGGCATATCAAGATGCTGATTACACAGGTGTGCGTTAGGCTGGCCACAATTAAAGGCCGCTCTAAAATGTACTCTTACTGTATTGGGGGGTCCGGGGGTTTCCGGGGGTTCCGAAAATCAGTCAGTATGTGTTGTGACCACCATTTGCCTCACGCAGTGCAACACATCTCCACATAGAGTTGATCAGGTTGTTGATTGTGGCCTGTGGAATGTTGGTCCACTCTTCTTCAATGGCTGCGTGGATGAATCAAAAATGTGCCTCATTGTCTTGTTACGGTACCTCTGTGCATTCAGAATGCCACCAATAAAGTGCACCTGTGCTCCTTGTCCATAACATATGCCTGCCCACACCATAACCCCACCGCCAACATGGACCACTCCATTCGCAATTTTGACACCAGCAAACCGCTCACCCACACACAGTCTGCCATCTGCCCTGTACAGTGAAAACCGGGTTTCACCCATGAAGAGAACACCTCTCCACCGTGCCATATGCCATCGAATGTGAGCATTTGCCCACTCAAGTCAGTTACGACGACAAACTGCCGTCAGGTGGAGACCACGATGAGGACGAGCATGCAGATGAGTTTCCCTGAGACATTTCTGACAGTTAGTGCAGAAAAAATTTGGTTATGCCAACGGATTGTTGCAGCAGCTGTCTGGGTGGCTGGTTTCAGACGATCTTGGAGGTGAAGAGGCTGGATGCGGAGGTCCTGGGGTTGGTTGGATGTATTGCCAAAATGTTGCCTCAGTTTATGGGCAACAGCTCTGGTGGACGTTCCTGTAGTGTGTATGCCAACTGCACGCTCCCCTCAAAATATGCGACATCTGTGGCATTGTGCTGTGTGATAAAACTGCATATTTTAGAGTGGCCTTTTATTGTGGCCAGCCTAACACACACCTGTGCAATAATCATGCTGTGTAATCAGTATCTTGATATGCCACACCTGTGAGGTGGATGGAGTATCTCGGCAAAGGAGGAGTGCTCACTAACACAGATTTAGACAAATTTATGAACAACATTTGAGAGATAGAGGCCTTTTGTGTAAATAAAAAAAGTCTTAGATGTTTGACGTCAGAAAAATGTTTGTTCAGTGTATCTATATCTCACACTCTGTCTCTTTTCTCTCTCTCTCTCTCTCTCTCTCTCTCTCTCTCTCTCTCTCTCTCTCTCTCTCACACACACACACACACACACACACACACATCCACTTTAGCATCATTGCTGTCCTGTGCTTTTGCCCTTAAACTTTGCTGACTTTTCCAAAGGGTCTAATTTTAATGAGAAATGAGTGATGTTCCATGGACTGGACTCACATAGTCTGTGTGTGTAACTTTGCTCAAATCTGGTTTTTGCTGATAGTAAACATTGTAATTAACTATTTCTGTAAAGAGAACACACTTATTTATGTAACTGAGTTTTTTAAATACATGCCATGCACAGTGTTCATTTATATGTCAAGTTTAACATGTTTTATTTTCCTTTTTCTTTCTTTTCTGTATAAACACATACATCAATCAGCCACAACAAGGGGTGTGATGTATTAGGCAGCTATTGTGTTGTGTTCGGATCAGGAAAAATGTCCAAGCTAAAAGATCTGAGCATATGTGCTATATTTAAGAAAGTATGTTTGTGTGTGTGTGTGTGTGTGTGTGTGTGTGTGTGTGTGTGAGTGTGAGTGTGTTTGCTTTATTTCTGTGTGTGAGTGGGTAGATGGTGACAGAGAGGGCCTCATTAACACCGGCTTTGTCTCCTGCAGTGACAGTGACATTGAGTCGCCTCCTGCCCCTCTGTCCTCTTTCTCTCTCTCTCTCTCTCTCTCTCTCTCTCTCTCTCTCTCTCTGGCTGATGAACAGATGAGCAAGGCTGGGCCAGAGCAGCAGGCGGTTGAGTCTGAGCCTCGATGTCAATTAACCATCAAAACGGCACAAATCAACTTACTCTGAGCGGAAACCAGATGAAATGGAACAGATCTAATTTCACAGGCTTTTTTTTCTCTCCTCTTCAGATCCTTTCCTAAGCTGTTTACTTTCTCTTCTTCTTTTCTTCCTTTTCCTGCTGTATTTTTGCTCATTTGCATTGACTTTGCTCAATTTTCCTGATATTTGTTGATTCATGTATATTTTTGCATCGTCACTCCTACATGTTTGTTCTTTGATTTTCAGGGAGTTTATGCGGAGTTTGAGGGGCTTCAGCCTTTTCTATGGTAGTCTTGGAGAGGATCTGTGTAACCGAGAGCCAGCGGCACTCAACAGCTCCCTCTGCTGGAATGGGCAGGAGATGACAGACAAGTGAGTAAATGGCAGCAGCGCTGTGATGAATGCAGTGATGTTTCCAGCTCGCTTTTTCACTCACTTCTTCTTTAAGGCGTATGAACATATGGTACATACATCAATGAGTGTAGATGTTAAAGATCTCATATAATGAGCATGCCAGCACTGTGTCTCAAGTGAGGATGAATGAATAAGTCCTTGGCCCCTGGTCACAAACCTCCTCAAGGCCACCCCTTTCCAAACACTGGGCACTTCTGCCACAGCCATGTATTTATTTACTGTTCTCATTGGAGGACTAATTATATATATCATTTTCTCTAATGGTTAGATCTAACTGGCAGTTGGCAGCAGGAAATAGCATCCAGTGGAGGCAGCGTGTTAGCATCTGGTGCCTGTCAGTCAGCATTTGCTAGTAAGCCAATGGCAGCTGCCAGTAAGCCATTGGCAGGAGCCATTCAGCACCAGCACCAAACTAACTGGCAGTTGTAAAGCGATAGACAAATGTAGTGTTAGGAGTCCTGCCCAAGGGCTTTTATTAGTATTAGCATACTTACCTGAGAATGGAATTAACACCCTCTCTATTACCTTCAGGACAACAATGTTACCCATTATGCTGTACCATCTGTTCTATACAAGAATAATCAGGTAGTCAAAGGCCCCCTAGAGGCTGAAGACCTAAGGCATTGGTCTCAAATCTAACCTGGATTCTACTATTAAGTGTACTATTAACTATTAAAAGTCTACACAATCTATATTCATCCTACCACATGCTTTCTGAGAAGATTTATCAAGCTATAATGTTCTGAAAAAAACACATTACATTTTACTGTTTGTAATCTAGTGCTAGGTGAGTATTTATATCAGAAACATTTGAGTGAAACTGGTGCCTGGGACTGAGAGAACAAGAGAGAAGAGCTAGGTGAGCTGAAGGTTGTGTTTGTGGAGAAGTGATGAGCTCGGCACACTACAGCCCAGGCTTGACAGGCGTCTAGGTGTAAATCTGAGCTTGAGCTGTGTGAAGGGTTATTAATGTCAGTGGCGCGGTTGCTTCCCTCCGCTTACTTAATTGCTCCTTCGATCTCGCTCACCGCCTGTGCCAGGCTTTCCATGCGCTCCCATGGAACCCAATTTGCCGTTTGCTATATTTCACTTTGTCCTGTGTCCTCGCTCCTTTCTGTATCATAACTTTGTCTGGCTTTTCATCAGGGCCAGGGTTAATGCAGGCCATTTTGTGCATCAGTGACGTTCGTATACAGTCGTGTGCAAGTTTTAGCCAGCTCTTGTGATCAAACAGCATGTCTATTCAAGGGAACAAAACACATTTTTGTGCTTTACAAGGCACAGATATTGTTTATTTGCTCAATTGAATATATGGTGGGGACATCAAATGTGCCCTGTGCGATCTTGAAACCTCACTATAATTTGCAGTAATAAGTCCTATTGAAGTTTGGTCCCTAGTATGAATATGTGAAATTGTTTTTGTTTAAAAAAATCAACATGCAACCAATTGATTTCTTCATGCACATTGGTTGCACCTCTTTTAAAGAATGTTAATTAGTTTTTTCCCACATGAAAATAATTGAGTCCAAATATAGGACCACATTTGCTGATGATCATTTGTAAGCCAAATTGAAAATTCGCCTAAGAATACATTCGCTTAAATTAAATGAAAAAGACTGTTGCTGTTTAACACGTCTCCCCTCAACAAATCAGCTATCTACCACAGATTTTCATTCATTCATTATCTGTAACCGCTTATCCAATTCAGGGTTGCGGTGGGTCCAGAGCCTACCTGGAATCATTGGGCGCAATACACCCTGGAGGGGGCGCCAGTCCTTCACAGGGCAACACAGACACACACATTCACTCACACCTACGGACACTTTTGAGTCACCAATTCACCTAGCAACGTGTGTTTTTTGGACTGTGGGAGGAAACTGGAGCACCCGGAGGAAACCAACACGGACACGGGGAGAACACACCAACTCCTCACAGACAGTCACCCGGAGCGGGAATCGAACCCACAACCTCCAGGCCCCTGGAGCTGTGTGACTGCGACACTACCTGCTGCGCCACCGTGCCGCACCACAGATTTTATTTTATATCATTTAATTTACATTTGAACCACATAAGTCATTACAAACTAAAGCAACTAAACCAGTGTGAAACTGGACAGATCACTTACATAAGATGCAGAAATATATTCCCTTGATTGAAATATATAAAAGGCTCTGTAACTCTTGCATGGGGTACTTTGTAAATTAATTTCTAGCATGATATTATCACTTGTCAGGATATGTCTGGAGGCAATAATTGTTTATTTTATCACCCAACAGGGGTGTATCCTCCTACACCCCAAACAAGATACCAGTCCATCACAATGCATCACACACGCACTAACACGCATGGACATTTTTGCTTAGCCAGTTCACCTGCTAGATGTGTGTTTTTGAACTGTAGGAGGAATCCTAACCACCTGGAGGAAACCCACTCATACACAGAGAGAACACACTAACTACTCACAGATGGTCATCCGATGTGGGGATTGAAGACCCAGCCCCTCGAGATGTGTAACAGGGACACTACCTTTGTGCCACTGTCCAGCCTAGACACCTCTTGCAGCTTTAAACAGAAGTGCCCTGGCCTGACCATGAAGATCATGGAGTTGTTGTGTGTTTGTTTACTTGTGTATAGCATGGAATTCACAAAGTAGAAGACTCATTGTGTGGACGCAGAGTTTAGTCCTTCACTGTTGGTGTGAAAGCAGTGCAGCAGCAGCACATGTGAGTCACTGACCTGAGAAAGCACTTCTAGGAGAATAGCTATGAGTTCAGAGTATGTTACCATTGATTCTTGTCTCGTCTCACTCTGTCTTAGTGGCTGTTTTTTCTTAGCGGTGGAACGTGTGAATTGTTGTGTTGTCCTGAAAGTTTTGTAGTGAAATCCACCATCTTGCTTAGAGAAAGCTTTGTGGGCAGTGCCGGTCTCGTTGGGGAGGGCAAACGAAATGTGAGGAGGGCCCAAGTTTCTAGAGGGTGGGGCTATCTGTCGTCCTGATTGTGAAAACACCAAAACAGAGCAGTGTGTGGCTTCTTTCTCTCATTAAACAACTCATTATAATGAATAAGTGCAGTAGAGTTAAGGCATCATGAGTTGTTTAATGATTATATAAATGTGTAAAATCTCTTGACAGTGCTCCTTAAAAGCTTAGTTTGGAGCATGTTTGTTTGTCTGCATGTTTGCAAGCTCCCTCGTTTTGTTCCTGAATTTGTCCTTGCGCTGCTGGAGCTACCCGGTTTGTCACTATTGTGCTGGTGCATTTGTTTGTGTGTGTCAGCTTTATGTGGAGGAGCATCTTGTTCTGTTGCTCCAAATTCCCAGTGTAGAGGTAAGGAGAGGATACGAACCCAACACGCTCACAGCAGCCTGATAAGCATTCAGCCTCAGGGGATGGTTAGAGAGGTGTCAGAGGCTACTCCCGCCCTCTGGATGTAATTTGAGCCAGAGACCGCAGGGGAACACAATACGAGGATGCTACCAATCCTCAGTTTTGTTCGTGATCATATTATGATGGGAATTTACGGTATATGGAATAGGAAATGGTTCGAAGAACCAGAAAAGATGAAACCAAAAATAACAAACGTGGTCTTTAATTTATAGAAGGTTATTGCAGGTTTGTTGCAGGTGAAATATAATATTTTCACCAAAAATAATTTAGCATAAAGTGTAAAGAATGATCATATTCCAGCAATTTGAGGTTTAACACACAGACACCTTCAGCTCAGCAGTAAGTTGTCACTGGAAATAAATATAATCGCTTCTAGTTGGAATGACTCTCCAAAATAATCATAAGGTACAAGATGTTTGTTTTAAAGTGAGATATTTCTGATTAGATTCGATATAAAATAAACAATTTGCATAAAAAAGAGAACCTGTAACAAAGGAAATCGAACAAAGGGTGTATATTAACAGTGATGATATATCAAGCTTTATTCTTTAGATTGAAAATAGATTCTGTACTTTTTCCCCCATTAATAAGAACTGAATGCATAAAAAATAACTTAACGAGTGTCTGGTTCATCTGAGAATAAATTTAATGAGAGCTGGTCTTTGATTTTTGCATTAAACTCTGAATTTAAGATCACTGTAATTTCAAGCGTCCAGCAAGGCCCCATTGCACGGTGTGGATTTTTTTTTTTTTTCAGGGAATATTATATAACCTGAAAGCTAAGCTTTTCTTAGTAAAAAAAGAAAAATAGTCACTTTACAAGCACAGAAATGGATCACTGAAATTAGTATAATAGTAAATGCCATACCATTATATACTAATTAGAGTTCTTGTTCAACTATGCTGCATTAATCAAGTACCTGCCAAATGCCATAAACGCAAACGCAGCTGAAGACAGAACTTCGGAAGCTCTCAGGGTGCTGTCACCATTGTCTTATTCACTTCTTCATGATGCCCCTACATTTTGGACTGCCCACAGGCCAGTCAGACACGCACTCTGTGTCTATAAAGCCCGGCTGTTGTAGCACGTGAGATGGAAGCCGTGCATCGTATCTCTACAATACTTAAATACACCCCTGGGTCAATGGCACCTCCACACGAGAGTCACCAATGTCTTGGGCACTGACACACCCCCAAACCATGACATGTTGGCTTTTGCTCCTTTTGCTCATAAGTGTGGTCCCTCCCTTTCATCTTTGGCCCACAATGTATGTTTTTCCTTAAAAAACAAGTTGAAAGATGGACTCAGCTGATGACAGCACATATTTCCACTGTCTTTCGAAGCATCTGAGAACTCGGCTGTGTTTCTGCACATATTTCATGTATGGATTTCTTTTTGTATCATATTTTTTCACTTCCAAAGTGATGCTAATCAGAGAGTGAGGCAGGAAAAATCCCCTTTTCTC